>NC_086319.1:71032905-71332905 GCF_036172605.1 Pelobates fuscus
TAGTACAGATCTCTCCTGTGTGACACTACTATCGATACTATTTTGCTACCCAGGCAAGAGAGGTTAACACTATTCGTAACATTTTATGGTTCTCTGTGAATACAGGTAGACTTACATCAATTACCTCTTGTGTAGAGACAAATTTACTCCTACTTTGAGACACATAGTGGACATGCCACTCTACAATTATCCTAGAAATTAATAAAGGATTTCCCCATATCATTTAGCACTGGTTATATGTGAGGGCATTGTCTTTCAGTTCTCTTTTCAATATGATGTTCCTACATTTTTAATTGTTATTTTGGGTTTTCTTTAAACTTATAATTAAACTTAAAGCTCTAAATTAAAAAAGGCTATACAACATCCTTTGGGTTCCTCTTTTGGAACAACTTTCTGTTCCTCTTTTATGTTACTCTGATGTCTCAAAAAATATTCTACAGCTTTACATCCCGATGCATGTGCTATACTTGTGTAAAAGCTTGTGACATCACAAGTAACCAGTAGGAAGTTACTCTCACATTTTATATTAGTAAAGCGTTGCAATAATGAAGTGGAGTCTTTTAAGTATGATGGTTGAGATGTAACGAGAGGCTGCAATTGTTTATCAATGCATTCAGACAAATTGCTTAAAAGGCCAACCCCCGGAGTGGATAAGGAGGGGGGAGCATGACTGCTGCCCGGAGAGGTTGCCATGGTGACAAAAATTGATACAATGTTTGGGATGAACTTGGACCGGGGTCACTGGGAAATACTTACCAGACCACTGGAGAGCACGCTGAGGGAACCTAGCAGTGCTGTTTCTGGTCACCTTAAAAAAGAAAAACTGCTGTTAGTGTTTTAAAACTGCTGTTCCAGAATTTTGCCACTGCAGTTAATAACTTAACATCATGGCTCATGTCCCTGACATGCCCAGAGAGGCTCTACTCACGATTTTGCAGGCCTTTCAGAGGACACACGGCGCAGAGTCCTATGCTGCACTGCTTCACAGCGTCCAAAACACCCAGGAGTCTCAAGAGGGGTCGGGGCCCACCAGAGGACGTCGTACCCGCCGTTCCAGGCCTCCATCCAGATTGTCTCCCAGTCCGGTGAGGAGAGCCAGGGCTGTGCCACCAACTACTACCTGTCCGGGGCCGAGTGAGGCTGACCCCCTGCGGAGGAATCCGGTTTCCGGAAGAAGGAGCGGGGAGAGGTGTTCCACGCGTCGGATGGCCCGGTCGGGGCCTGGCCATCAAGATGGCGGATCCCAAGATGGCGCTGTGGGAGAGGGGAGGTTGCGCAGTCCTCACCCTTCTCTTCCGGCTGCAGCGGATGAGACGTCAGGGCGTGCGGCTGCACGCCGGAAGAGGCGGGGCGCCGCACGCCGGAACGCTGGTGGCGTGTACGTGACGTCTGCGGGTCAAGGAGCGCAGACGTCACAGGCCACTGCCGAACCCGGAAGTCCGGGTGAAGATGGATCCGGGGATTCCGGAACGGAGCACCGCTGGCCCTCCGAAAGTGGAGATGGCCAGCGGGTGCAGGCAGGCCGGCGGAGGAACTCGCCAGGGCCTCTTTGGACCACCAGGGAGAGGAGAGGGACGCAGGATTCCCCTCTTCTTCATCACCCCAGGAGACCTGAAGGTGCTTCTGCAGCCACAGAGGAGGGAGGGACGCAGGATTCCCCTCCACACACCCACCCCAGAAGATCTGGAGCTCCCATGGGGGTGAGCCGCCAGCCCCCTGGAGGGCAGGCTGGCAGGCTGGCCACAGGACCTGTATTGACGGATGGATCGGATGTGGAGCTGATGGAGAGACCCCTGCTCCAGAACCGTGAGTTGGAGTGCGCACGCGCTTGGTTAGGGGCAGAGGGGGTCTCTGGGCTGGAACAAGGGAATACAGGGGAAGTCATAAAATTGCTGCGCTTAGTATTAGATCGCTTAGGGCAGGTTGGCTTAACTGCGCAGGACGCTTCGCTTCCCACGGGGACCCCTCTGTTGGGTTCTATGGAGGGTACTGCAGGGGGGCCGGTGTGTGACATAGCCCCCCTGGGGATGCATGTGTCGCTGGAGGTGAAGGAGAAAATATTGAAGGGAATATTGAAAATATTGAGTATGTGGACCTCATATCGTTAGTCCTGTTTGATAGGGAATCTGCTGATAGACCGCGACGTGGTGAGGCGACGGAGATTGGAAAAGGTAAGGAGCTCCCCCGTACCTTCAGTAATTGGTTGCAAGGATTTGCAACTTACGCTAGTATTTTGTCGACGAGGTTTCCAGAGCGGGCCCCGTCTTTGTTTTCTTATTTGGATTTAATTTGGGGGGCTTATAAAGTTTATGGGGGTCAATGCTGGTTTAAATACGACCAGCAATTTAGACAAAAAATGGCGGTTCGACCGCACATGCATTTTGGCATGCAAGATGGTAACCTTTGGTTACTTCTCATGACCCCGTGCCGTCCAGCCTCATCGTCCTTTCCTTCGGCCGCCGGCGCTCCTGGTGGAGCGTCGGCCGGGATCAAGAAGGGCATCTGCTGGCTCTTCAATGAGAGTCAGTGCAGGTGGTACAACAGTTGTCGATTCAAACATGAATGTTCCCACTGTGGTGGGGCTCACCCGGCGGTTCGGTGTTTTAGAAGAGGAAAGCCCCTCCCCAGGATGGCATCTAAGGATGACGCTCCTCGGGGGGAGGACCCCGGTATGGGCGGTAAAACTGCTTCCGTGGCTCGCACGGTACCCCAGGCATAGGGATGCGCGGGTGCTTTGGGAAGGTTTCACCGACGGTTTTAGGATCCCATTTACTCCGTCTGGGGAGGCGTCGTTTGCGCACAATTTGTCCTCGATTCGGGGTAAGGAAGGGATCCTGGCGGCTAAGCTGCAAAAAGAAGTGGACTTGGGACGGATGGCGGGTCCGTTTTCCTTTCCTCCGTTTGATAATTTGCCGGTGTCCCCATTGGGCCTCGTTCCTAAGAAGGAACCAGGGGTGTTTCGGCTGATTCATCACCTGTCTTTTCCAGCGGGGGCTTCGGTTAATGACGGGATTGCGAAGGAGGATAGTCGGGTCCGATACGCTTCTTTTGATCGGGCTCTGGATCTCGTTCGGGAAGCAGGGACTAGGGCCCTGATGGCTAAGTCTGATATTCAATCGGCCTTTCGGTTGCTCCCAGTTCACCCTTCCTGTTTTCATTTGTTGGGATGTCAGTTTCAGGGGGAATTTTTCTACGATATGTTGTGGTGGAATCTCGGTAAAAATAAATTTAGTAGGCCGAGATTACCACGTGGCATGTGTACGTGCATATGCTGACGTATCGATCAGTTGGTTGCACGAGGCAAGATACGATCAGTAGTGTACGGAGCATGTGCAAGAATACAGGATATAGTATTCCCCTCCTCCATTGTGCTGGACAGGCCATGCGGTCAAGCAGGAAGTTAATTCTTATTTGTATTGATTGGTCAAGAGAATGTGCGGGTGGAGCTTAATATGGGAGGAGTTATGTGCCTATATAAGGAGCCTGCACTATTGTCCGGGGCTCAGAACTTGCTGTATTTTGGTGACATTAGTCCCTCTGAGTCCCGATCGGTGATCCAATAAAGAATCTCTTCCTTCCTGAAGAAACCTGTGTCCATCTCTCTGTGCTTGGCTTCCGTCAGTTTCTCCGGTATCATTTGGTGCATTTGCCGGGAAGCTCATCGTTCAACGGTAGCTGAGAGGCAGAGGCGTGAGACGGTCTATCTTTGCCTACGTTCTCTACGGCTGCACCCCTGAACTTCTGCGTGGACCTCCCTTCGTCTCGGCGCCACTGGTCTGTTGTCCAGGAGATCATCGGCCTCTACGTAAGAAGTGCTGGGGTGTCCCCGTCGATGAGTGTGAACTCAGGTTCAGGAACGAGGAGGTAAGACAACTGCTGTTTTAGACGGCAGACCCACTAGGGGTATACCGATTGTGCGGTAGGCCCAAAAGGGGTTTAAATCTGTGTATGGAATCTGCCCCCTCTGTCGGAGGGAAGGAGCGAAGGCGCACCGCTCAATCGAACGCTCTTTAGTAAGACCGTTTGATTTGGTTTGGAGTCAGGCGGGGTCCTGTGTAAATAGCCCTAGCCGGACACCGGTGTCTTGTCTAGACTAGCGTTCTAGGGTGTATATTACGTTCGCTAGGTCGGAGGGACCGGGAGACTAAGCGGCGCCTGTGTAAATTCAGTTCGCTAGATCTCAACCTATCTTGGCTAAGTGGTAAGGCTTGTAAATTTGGAACCCACTAGATTTTTGATAGAGTAAATAGACTAAGAGGGTTCTGCTGTAAATTCCGCCCTCTAGTTCGCTATATGTGGTGCTTGGGCAGTGTGGCTAACCAAAACGGGTGTACATAGTTTTAGGTAGTCCATTCAAGGTACTGGCCAATAGTTTAGTTGGGATTGTATATGTGTTAAAGATTGTTAGTAAAGTGTATATCTTGTTAGATAGCGCAAGCTCAGCCGTCTAGCGAGAGTGTTAATAGTGTGTTGCTGTATCATAGTGCACGGTACCATAACCCTGTATATTTACTGACACTGTATATAAGTACTAATCATTGTCGTCTATTGCATGTTTAACACCATAACCACTAATAATTGTATTGTGACCTTAAATTGTGCTTTGACCTATGCTAACCGTACTGTAACCGCTGTTTGTAAAAGACGATGTTACTGGGGTGTGTTATAGACGGGTAATTCATATATAGAGAATTATAGCGTGGGTGACTGTATAGTTTCGCCAAAGGGCATAATATTGATTATTTAGTGACTGGTGTAACAGCTGTGTGTGTACGGGAATTCCCTGAGTGTTTATTGTGTTATTGTGTACGTTTCACTTGGTAACCGTACCACGTGGTGCTGTTGCCGAAGGAAACGGGTGTGACTGTTGAATAGAACGCGTGCATAGTATTCGTTGTCAACGACGTTCCATTGATAAATATGGGCGCGTCGGAGTCAACGATTTTGGATCCCTTAGGTTGTATGGTAAAGCATTTTAAAAAGGGATTTAAAACATGTGATTTTGGGGTTAAAATGTCTCTTGTACGTTTGGTCACTTTGTGCACTAGGGAGTGGCCTATTTTGGTTGCGGCATGGCCACCACGTGGTAGTTTGGATCCAACCCTGATACAGCGTGTACACGTAGCTGTGTCAGGTAGGCCTGAACTTTACGGACAGTTTCCATATATTGATTGTTGGAGACAGGCTGTAAACGACTCGCCAAAATGGATTCAGATATGCCACGAGGAGCAATGTCGCCTCATGGTGGCCAGGACTTGTTTGTCCACTAGGACTGTGGTTAGGCCCATTTTGGACACGCCCCCTGAGTCCGAGATCCCTTTGCCGCCCCCTTACTTCCCTACAGGAAGAGGTGACGCGAGTGCAGGAAGTTCTATACCCCTCCCCTCATTGCCCTCATCCACTTCCGCTTCCTCCTCCAGTACAGAATCCACCCCCCCTCGTATTAAACCTCCCCTTCCGGAACCAGAACCAACCCCCGTTAGATCTGAATATCCTGATTTGGCGCCACTTCAAACTTCCGGTCAAGCTTCTTCTAGCTCGGCTGGGAGTATTCTATTTACTAGCTTTTCCCAAAATCAAGCTCCCACATCCTCATGCCTTATTTCCCCCCGACTGGAACTCATAACTGACGCCCCTTCACGTAGCCCTATACTAACCAGACAACTGACCGGTACCCAACAACTTAAGCATTATCAGATGCCTCTTCGTCTGAATCCTGGGTCAGCCTATCTCGATGCCGCAGGTCAAATGGCACATGCTGACCCAGTCTTCGTATATGTCCCGTTCACGACTACCGATCTCTTGAATTGGAAGACCCACAATTCCTCGTACACTGAGAAACCACAAGCTATGACCGATCTGTTCACCTCGATAGTTCAGACACATAATCCGACATGGGCTGATTGCAAGCAGTTATTAATGACATTGTTTAATAATGAGGAAAGGACAAGGATTAACCAAGCGGCCATTAAAGCGCTAGAGGATAGAGCCCGTGCTTTAAATCAAGCCAATCCGGCAGCATGGGCCGCAACACATTACCCTAATACCGATCCCGATTGGAATGTTAATGGCGCAGATATGGTTCAACTCAAAGCCTATAGAGACGCTATAATTGCTGGCATGAAAGCCGGAGGAAAGAAAGCTATTAATATGTCGAAGACAGTTGAGGTGATTCAGAAAAGTGATGAAGCGCCCAGTGTCTTTTATGACCGATTATTGGAGGCATACCGCTTGTATACCCCCTTTAATCCGGAAGACGCTGATAATTCCCGAATGTTAAACTCCGCCTTTGTCAGCCAAGCTTACGGAGATATTAAGCACAAGCTACAAAAGTTAGAAGGGTTTGCAGGAATGTCTATCACCCAACTAATGGAGGTAGCAAATAAAGTATACATGAACAGGGAAACAGAGACAAAGAAAGAGGAAGAGCGCAAGATGCGTAAAAAGGCTGATATGCTAGCGGTAGCGATCGCAGGCGTAGATAGACGGGGCCCAGATAGAGGCGATAGTAGATGGAATAGGGAGCCTTTGAGTAGGAATCAGTGCGCGTATTGCAAGGAAGAAGGGCATTGGAGAAACGAGTGTCCGCAAAGAGAGCAGTACGAGAGAGACCTACCCAGGGCAGGTTACGGAAACTTTAGAGGCAGAGCGAGAGGTAGAGGAGGCCCCGGAGGGAGCAATGGTAATAGAGGGAGTAATGGGAACAGAGGAAGTGTAAGGGAAGATAGGTACTATCCAGCAGCGCAAAGGTCCCGCGATAGAGAAGGTAGGGACTTTGTAGGATTGGCTGACACGGTCATGGAGGACTATTGATACCGACCGGGCTCCATTCCCCTTGGTCGAGCGGAGCCTATGGTCGATGTATCAATAGGGGGAAAAAGGAGTGCGTTCATGATCGACACTGGTGCTGAACATTCGGTGGTGACTGACCTAGTTGCTCCTCCATCTGGAAGAACTATTACTGTAATAGGAGCAACTGGAAGAAGTGCTGCAAAACCGGTTCTTAAAAGTCGACTCTGTACATTGGGAGGCCACGTAGTAAAACATCAATTCCTTTATATGCCTGAATGTCCAGTCCAATTGCTGGGACGTGATATGCTATCTAAGTTACAAGCGCAGATTACGTTCCTACCAAATGGAACAACATCCTTAAAGTTTAATGGACCTTCAGGTATTATGACATTATCTGTACCAAAGGAAGAAGAGTGGCGACTTTATACAGCGTTGACTAGCCAAAACCCTAGGAGTGATGAGTCCTTATTCAACATATCAGGAGTTTGGGCAGAGAACAACCCACCAGGACTGGCCCGCAATATTCCACCTATTAAAATCGAACTAAAACTTGGGGTTTATCCAGTGAGCCTAAGACAATATCACATCCCGCAGAAGGCTAAGAAGAACATCCAATCTTATCTGGATAAGTTCATACGGTATGGTATCCTAAAATTCTGTACTTCCCCCTGGAACACCCCATTGCTGCCTGTTCAAAAGCCCGGTACAGATGAGTATCGACCTGTGCAGGACTTGAGAGCAGTCAATGATGCGGTTGTTAGTATACATCCAGTTGTGCCCAATCCATATAACCTGCTTGCTTTAATTCCGGGCGGGGCTACTTACTTTACAGTCCTAGACCTCAAAGATGCCTTCTTTTGCCTCCGAATTGCCGCAGAAAGTCAATGTATCTTCGCTTTCCAATGGGAAAACGCTGTAACGGGCTCAAAACGCCAAATGACCTGGACAAGACTGCCCCAAGGGTTTAAAAATTCACCTACCCTATTTGGTTCAGCTCTAAGTCAAGATTTATTGGATTTCGAGTCCATCCCAGGAGAGTGTGTATTGTTACAATATGTAGATGACTTGTTGATAGCAGCAGTTACAAAGGAAATATGTCAGCAAGCAACGCACGATCTACTACACATTCTCTGGAAGGCAGGATACAAGGTGTCTAGAAAGAAGGCTCAGTTGTGTTTGCCAACTGTCAAATATCTGGGATTCCATATCTCTGAAGGTCAAAGAATTATGGGGCCAGAGAGAAAAGAAGCTGTGTGCCAAATACCGATACCCAAGAATAGAAGACAAGTGCGAGAATTCTTGGGGGCAGCAGGCTTCTGTAGGATATGGATTCCCAGCTACGCGATACTGGCAAAACCTCTGTATGCAGCTATCAAAGGTACAGAGCACGACCCCTTCTTATGGACTCAAGAACAGCAAACGGCATTTGAAGATGTGAAGAAGGCTTTGATGAGTGCCCCAGCATTAGGTCTACCTGATCACACACGACCATTCTACCTGTATGTACATGAGCAAAGAAGAATGGCTGTGGGAGTATTGACACAGTACTTGGGATCATGGCAAAGACCTGTTGCCTACATGTCTAAACAACTGGATGCAGTGGCCAGCGGACTTCCACCTTGTCTAAGAGCCATAGCTGCAGCCGCCCTGCTAGTAGCTGAAGCCGATAAACTCACTCTGGGTCAAGAACTTTATGTACGAGTCCCACATGCAGTACAGACGTTGTTGGATTACAAAGGAAATCATTGGTTTAGTAACAGCCGTATGACCAAGTATCAAGCAATGTTGTGTGAAAACCCAAGAGTGCATTTAGAGACTGTAAACACCTTAAATCCAGCTACCCTTTTGCCACAACCTACTGAAAGTCAACATGATTGTTTGGAAGTAATGGATGAAGTATTTTCAAGTAGACCAGATCTTCGTGATTTTCCCATCCAGAACCCCGATGTTCAATATTACACCGACGGCAGTAGTTATGTGAAAGAAGGGATCCGCTATGCAGGATATGCAGTAACAACAATAGACAAGGTGATAGAAGCTCGGCCACTGGCAAAAGGAACATCAGCACAAAGGCAGAATTGATAGCACTGACACGAGCGTTACAATTGGCTGAAGGTTTAAGAGTGAACATCTACACGGACTCCAAGTATGCGTTTTTAACCACTCATGCCCACGGAGCTTTGTATAAAGAAAGAGGACTATTGAATTCAGAAGGCAAGGAAATCAAGTACGCAGCTGAAATCCTACAACTATTGGAAGCAGTGTGGGAGCCGAAAGAAGTCGGTATTATACATTGTCGAGCGCATCTGAGAGGAGATGGTGATGTAACCAAAGGAAATCGGATGGCAGATAGTGCAGCTAAGTGTGCCGCTGAATCGGGAAGACAGGAGTATGTGGGGCATATAGCTGCTCTTATACCAACTCCACTGTCTCAATATACTCCAGTTTATACAGCTCAAGAAGAGGAGTGGTTAAAGACTGAACCTGGAAAGTATTTGGAGAACAAATGGTATCAGTTAGAAGATGGAAGAATAGTCATTCCAGCATCACTAGCGGTAGAAATTGTCCAAAACTATCACAACGGGACACATTCTGGGAGAGATAGTACAGAAGAATCCCTCAGAAAACATTTCTACATACCAAGATTGTCCAACTTGACTCAGGCCATTGTACGAAGATGTGTAACGTGTGATAAAAATAATGCAAGGCAAGGACCAGTAAAGCCACCAGGAGTCCAGTTTATGGGGGGACTCCCCATGTCCGATTTACAAATTGACTATACAGTAATGCCTAAATCTGGTGGACATCGCTACCTGCTGGTAGTTGTGTGTACCTATTCAGGCTGGGTAGAAGCATGTCCTACTCGTACGGAGAAAGCAGGGGAAGTTGTGAGATTCCTGCTACGAGAAATAATACCCCGATATGGACTACCCTGCTCTATAGGATCGGACAATGGTCCAGCTTTTGTTCATCAGTGCCTACAACAACTGACTCATATGCTTGGTATAAAGTGGAGGCTTCATACGGCATATAGACCCCAGAGTTCTGGTAAGGTAGAGAGAATGAATAGAACTATTAAGAATCAGTTGGCTAAAATGTGTCAGGAAACCCAACTTAAGTGGAACGTTCTCTTGCCCATAGCTCTATTGCGAATCCGCAGTACACCTACCAGAAGGATGGGCCTCTCTCCTTTTGAAATCATGTATGGGCGACCACCTCCCGTACTTGGTAACTTAAGGGGGGATTTGAGTCAATTGGGAGAAGGAATTACCCGGCAGCAGGTTGTAGAGTTGGGTAAGACTATGGAGGAGGTACAGAAATGGGTACAAGATAGATTACCTGTGAATATTTATCCCCCAGTTCATAGTTACCACCCAGGAGACCAAGTATGGATTAAAGAGTGGAATAATGTACCGTTAGGACCCAAGTGGAGAGGTCCTTATGTTGTTCTTTTGTCTACCCCTACAGCGATAAAAGTAGCCGAAGTGACTCCGTGGATACATCACTCCAGGGTTAAACCAGCAGCAGTCGATTCTTGGCAAGCTACAGCAGATCCAGAGAATCCCTGCAAGATCCGGTTAAAGCGCACGACTCAGTCGGAGTGACGAGGAACCTTGTGGATTACAAATTTTATTGTTTCAGAGATTTGGTAAGTGAGTGAGAAGGCCATAATAAAGCCTGTCCGCTCACCAACGAGTGTATAAGCCAGGAAAAGTCCCGAAGGGACCCCTGTGAAGACGAGCAGAACTCCATTCCCTGCAGCCCTTACATCCTGGAAGCTGAGGTGCCTTCGCACGGACGAAGACTGAGGATGACGACGAAAGATGTATTCTTAATAATGTTTTTATATGTGTATTTTTATATTCAGGAAGGTAGAGGTACCGACACTCCTAGCTGTGAGGTATGCATTAAGACTACAAGAACAGGTAACCATATTTCCCAAACCCTAATTTGGCATTCGCAATACGAGTGTAAAGGAGATGTATCAAGATGTAGATACCTAAATATAGAATATAGTGTGTGCCATTTAGGAGTAGGAGAACCTAAGTGCTTCAGTCCAGAGTATCAACCTCGTACAATTTGGTTGACTCTCAGGAATGGAGATCCTCAGGGGACCCTAATTAATAAGACGGTATTAGAATCCGTACATTCTTCGGGTGTTCTGCTATTTGATGCGTGTAAGGCGATATCAAGTGGTAGAAAGCCGTGGAATGTATGTGGGATCTTAGATGGGAGAGGACGTATGGGTCTAACGATAAATATATTTGTCCCAGTAGTAAAAATAAGTATGTGAGCCCTAGATGCCCAAATAGAGATTATAACTTTTGCCCATATTGGTCTTGTGTGGGGTGGGCAACTTGGGGACAGACAGTAGACAAGGACATGATTGTGACTAAGTTGCCTACTAGTCCATATTGTAAGTCTATGGAATGCAATCCAGTCCATATACTTATAAATAACCCCGACAAGTTCTTAGATAAATATGGTAATTTATTCGGGTTTCAAATATATGGGACGGGTTTAGATCCTGGGACAGTATTGTTTATAGGGATAGAGACTGATACGGTATCCTCCCAGACTCATCAAGTATACCATTCCTTTTATGAAGAGATGAGCATAGATAATAAGATCCCCCATAATGCTAAAAACCTGTTTATTGATTTAGCTGAAAGTATTGCCGGTAGTCTTAATGTTACCAACTGCTATGTGTGTGGAGGTACTAACATGGGAGACCAATGGCCTTGGGAAGCAAAGGAGGTAATGTCCGGTTCTGAGGCAGTTGACCAATTAATATCTACACAAGCCGATTATCATATGAGTGTTAGAGGTAAATCTGAGTGGAGATTAAAGACCTCCATCATAGGTTATGTTTGCATAGCGAGGAAAGGAATGATGTATAATACTTCTGTAGGAGAATTAACTTGTCTAGGGCAAAAAGCTTATGATGATGATACGAAGAATACAACTTGGTGGTCGGCTTCAAATGTCTCAGAACCATCTAACCCGTTTGCTAGATACGCCAATTTAAAGGATGTGTGGTTTGATTTATCCATCACATCTAACTGGAGAGCCCCAGCAAATTTGTACTGGATCTGTGGTAAGAAAGCCTATTCGGAGTTGCCACAGGACTGGGAAGGGGCATGTGTGTTGGGTATGCTCAAACCATCCTTCTTCTTGTTACCTATTGAAACAGGTGAGACTTTAGGTGTTAAAGTGTATGATGTGAATCATAGGAAGAAAAGGGAACCCATAGAGATAGGCGCCTGGGAAGATAATGAATGGCCTCCCCAGCGTATTATAGATTACTATGGGCCAGCCACGTGGGCAGAGGACGGTACCTTTGGTTATAGAACCCCAATTTATATGCTCAACCGTATTATAAGATTACAGGCAGTGGTTGAGATCATTACTAACGAGACATCACAAGCGCTCAATCTTCTAGCGAAGCACAATACCAGGATGAGGACAGCAGTATACCAAAATAGATTAGCCTTGGATTACCTTTTGGCAGTAGAGGGAGGTGTATGTGGGAAGTTTAACCTGAGCAATTGCTGTCTTCAAATAGATGACGAAGGGCAAGCAATAGCTGAGCTTACTAGCCATATGGTTAAACTAGCGCATGTGCCTACTCAGGTATGGAAAGGGTATAATCCAAGTAGTTGGTTTGGTAGCTGGTATGATGGTTTGGAGGGTTTAAGGCAGTGGTAGGTGGAGTCCTACTAATTTTAATGTTGTGTCTACTCCTGCCGTGTCTTATACCCTTAGTAGTTAGGTCTGTGCAAAGCCTGATAGAAAATATAGCAGAGAGGAAGGCTGCTGCACAGATAATGGCAATTTATAAATATAAGGCTCTAGATCAGGGAGAACCAATGCAGGAAGATGAGTGTTGAAGATTCACATCATAGATAAGTCTGGTCTGGTTCAAGGTAACTTGCGGTGTATGCAAACCAAGGTTAAGTGATGCCTCAAGTAATTGTGAAATATCAAGAGGCATCAAAGGGGGGAATGTGGTGGAATCTCGGTAAAAATAAATTTACTAGGCCGAGATTACCACGTGGCATGTGTACGTGCATATGCTGACGTATCGATCAGTTGGTTGCACGAGGCAAGATACGATCAGTAGTGTACGGAGCATGTGCAAGAATACAGGATATAGTATTCCCCTCCTCCATTGTGCTGGACAGGCCATGCGGTCAAGCAGGAAGTTAATTCTTATTTGTATTTATTGGTCAAGAGAATGTGCGGGTGGAGCTTAATATGGGAGTTATGTGCCTATATAAGGAGCCTGCACTATTGTCCGGGGCTCAGAACTTGCTGTATTTTGGTGACATTAGTCCCTCTGAGTCCCGATCGGTGATCCAATAAAGAATCTCTTCCTTCCTGAAGAAACCTGTGTCCATCTCTCTGTGCTTGGCTTCCGTCAGTTTCTCCGGTATCAATGTGCCTCCCCATGGGTTGCTCGATTTCTTGTTATTATTTTGAAGTTTTTAGCTCATTGCTGGAATGGATCGTATCGGAAGTGTCAGGTTTTACTTCCCTCTTGCACTATCTTGACGATTTTCTGTTCGTCGGTCCGGCTCACTCTTCGCGATGTGAATATTTGTTGGGACAGTTTAAGGCAGTTATGCGAGATTTAGGGGTTCCAGTGGCAGAGGACAAGACAGAGGGCCCGAAGGCGGTTTTTTCCTTCCTGGGTATAGAGATTGACTCCATCGGTTTGGTCTTTCGTTTGCCCAGTGGTAAATTGGGGACCCTTACGACCATGGTTGATCGGGTGAAGGGTGCGCGGAAGGTGCAGCTTCGTCAGATGCAATCCCTGTTGGGCCACTTGAACTTTGCATGTCGGATCATGCCTATGGGTCGGGTGTTTTGTAGATGGCTGTCTCTGGCTACTGTCGGCATTAGCCTTCCCCATAATTTTATTCGGGTCACCAAGCGGCTCAAGGACGATTTGAATGTCTGGAGTGAGTTCCTCGCAGGGTACAATGGTCGGACAATTTGGCGTCGAGAAGCGATATCTAACGTGGCCCTGGAGTTGTTTACGGATGCCTCCGGCTCCCTGGGCTTCGGGGCATTTTTTTCGGGGACGTTGGTGTGCGGAGCCTTGGCCTGCTGCATGGCGCGAGGCGGACCTGATACGTAACTTGACTTTTCTCGAGCTTTTCCCTATTGTGGTAGCAGTGGAATTGTGGGGGGAGGAGCTTGCGAACAGGCAGTTGGTTTTCCGCACGGACAACATGAGTGTGGTCCATGTGGTGAATCGTTTATCATCTGGCTCGGTTCCAGTATTGGCTTTGTTACGCCGGTTGGTTCTGCGTTGTTTGGAATTTAACATTTGGTTCCGAGCAATCCATGTTCCCGGAGTGTCTAATGTCATTGCCGACTCTCTTTCTCGCTTTCAGTGGGATCGTTTTCGGGAGGTCGCTCCAGGAGCCGAGGAAGCTGGTCTGGTATGTCCCACGTGCTTATGGACCCTCGATTTCGGAACCTAGCAGACCTGTTCAGGAGATCGCTGGCTCCCGCTTCGTGGTCTGCCTATCGGGCAGTGTGGGATCGGTGGCTGGTCTTTGCGGGAGAGTTCGGTTTGTACTCCTCTGAGGGTAGGTTGCTGTCTACTTTGGCTTTCATGTCCTCCTTACGGGAGCGCGCAGCTTCGGTGTCATCGGTGGAACGCAGTTTAGCGGCTCTTTCTTTCCTGATGCGTTGTATGGGGTGGGAGGACCTTTCAAAAGAGTTCGTGGTCCAGAGGGTTCTTCGGGGATGGAGGAAAGAAAGGGTTCCTGATTGTAGACGGCCGGTGTCCGTCCACTTATTGGATGATCTATGTGGGGTTCTCTCTGCGGTGTGCTTCTCACCCTTCGAGGCGCTGCTTTTCAGGGTGGCCTTTTCTCTGTGTTTTTACGCTGCACTGCGGATAGGTGAGTTGGTGGCCGCGTCGGCTAGGGCTCTGGCATCTCTTCGAAGGGGGGACGTTCGCATAGGGCAGAGTGGAGTGGAGGTTTTCATTCGGAAGTCCAAAACAGATCAGTTAGGTCGGGGGAGGTTGGTTAGCATTGGTGCTACTGGGGGTAGGTGGTGTCCTGTGGCGCTGGTAGGTCAATACATGCGCTTCGGCCGGAGGCTGCAGAGTCCTTCTTGCTTCACGCAGATGGGTCAGTTTTAACTCGGTCTCAGTTCTCCAGTGTTTTTAAGACTAGTTTGCGGGCTTTGGGCATAGAGGATAAGGGATATTCTCCCCACTCCTTCCGGATTGGTGCAGCAACTCAGGCGCGACAGGTAGGGTTGTCCGATGCTGCAATTCAGCGCATGGGTCGATGGGATTCTCGCAGGTTTCAACTGTATATACGTCCTCATCTGTTATAGTCTGTTGGTAGTTATGATGTGTTGTTTTCTTCACAGGTTCCCCCCGGTATGTTTGGATCATCGGTCACTCCTTTATTTATTGGGCGGCTAGGCGCGCTGAGCTCAGACCATACGGCCGGAATCTAGGGCTCCCGCATGAGCAGGTTAGGGTTCGATGGCGGGGGATACGGGGTTTGGAGTGGCACCAAGTGTATCCGGAGTGCGTCGCGCTCCGGCGCTTCGTGACCGGGTCAGTGGTTCTGGTTCTTCATGCCGGGGGGAATGACTTGGGACGGTGCCGAGCTGTGGATTTAATTTTCGCGTGCAAGCACGACTTGGCCCGCTGTATGGCGCTTTTCAGCGAGGTCACACTGGTGTGGTCCGAAGTTATTCCTCGACTGGCTTGGGGGGCGCTGCCACACGCCAGGGCGGTGGAGCGCGGCAGGCGTCGTTTCAACATGACGATTTCACGTTTTGTGCGTAGGCTGGGTGGCTTTGTGGCTCGTCATGTGGAGCTGGAAGGGAACAACGCAAACATAATGAGGGCTGATGGGGTACACCTAAACGAAATTGGGCTGGATATATTTAATTTGGGATTACAGTCAGCCATTGAACAGGCGCTGGCTTCGGGGGGACGCAGTCCTCTCCAGGGATAGGGGAGAGGCTGCGGTGGCGGTTTGTCCTTCGCCAGCAAGTGGAACTGAGAGCAGTGCCCGGACGGGCTTGGGGAGTCGCAGCCTGGTCTGGTTGAGGACGGACTTCAGGCTGAAGAGGCTCTGGAAGATTTGTTGTGTTAGCTGTCTGCTGGGAAAACCCAGCAGCTGACAGTTGGTTTAAATTATGCTGGCTTAATAATAAAAGCTGTGGCCGTTGCCCTTACCCACAATTTGGTTGTCTGTGTTTTATTGGGGGGAAGGGCAACGGAAGATAAAAAGGGAGAGGGTCAGCAGTCAAGTCACTTTTAAGAAATTTATCTGAATACATTGATAAACAATTACAGCCTCCCGTTACATCTCAACCATCATACTTAAAAGTCTCCACTTCACTATTGCAAATTAGTGAAATTCTTTCACACTACGGTGAAAATAACTGGGTGTAATACATAAATACTATGTCAGCCTCGTTTAGTGTAGAGGTGTGGTGATAATGAGCAAGAGTAATGATGATTAACATGTAGGTAAGATACAATGGAGACAATAAGATAAACCCACTGACTTAGCCACAAAAAGGTTTCGACATGATTGGGATTTAGAAGCAATTAAATCCTTGTAATATAGTAATATACTTTTAAAGAAGTCTTTCTCACCTCTTCGTTCAGAGTGATTGAGGATATTGCAAAGTGTTTATATCAACACATTCTGTTGATTTAGAATTTGTTATAATAATCCGCTCATCATATTCACTGCTTATATAACTAATAAGTAACAGTCCTTGTATCATCTGTAAGTTATTAATATTATCATTCTTTTTGTACAGACTGCATATCTGGCAGTGGTGCATACCTCTCAACATTAGGAGGTATGCAGATCGGAATGGTTGGGCTTTGAGGGGGGCGTTGTCACTGATTATTATTATTATTACTACTAGCGGTTATAAAGAGCCAACGTATTCAGCAGTGATGCTACTTGGTGATGTCCACAATTGGCAGTTCGTGTCAGCCTTGCGTCAAGCACGCCGGGCTGCCCCCAACATCCATGACCAAGCTGAGAGGACCGCTTGTTTCTAGGGCCTGGTCACTGCACAAGCCTGTCTCGCATTGTGCTGCCTGAGAAGAGTTCCTTGGTGTCCCTAGATGCGTAACACCAGAGAACAAGATTGGGAAGGCAGACCCCGGAATCAGGAATGTCCCACCATAATCGGGACTGTTGGGAGGTCTGCTGATGTGCAGTGAAAGCATAATATAAAACAAATTGTGACAAACAAGTAATGGTGAATACAAATAAGAGATGAGCAGACTCCTCCAAAAATGTTATAATCTAGAAGAAGTGAAATAGTTAAAGAGCAATGAATTCAGATGGGAAGAACAATTACCAGGAGTGCTATAACTGCAATTATATTAATATCGTATGAGATGTGTGAGGTAGCTGAGATCGGTGAACCAAGGTGAAACAGATTTTACACGCAGAAGTTGTGTTAGGTGAGACAGGGACAGGCTGAAGGAAATTAATTATTTGGTAAGCTGCAATATTTTCTAAACAAATGAGATTGTTTAGGGATATTGTGAATGGAACATAGACTTACAGAGTTATTCACTACAATGTGAATTGCATGGAATTAAAAGTGAATTCATAGTTAGACGGCCTATCCACCCCATAAAAACTTCATCTCAATGAACTGTCTCTCCTTTATAATAATATCCAGTCAACCAATAAAAATCCCAGTGGTAACACGTCACCTGAAAAGATTTGCCTAGGGCATTTTAAAAAAAAAATTATATTTTGACATAAGTTGTAAGGAGGCACATGTAGGCACTTCCTTAGAGATTCAGCTTGTTTCCTCTAGTAGTCCCGGAATTTGGCATATCCTAGCAACCAACTGCATTTCATCTCTTGCATGAGACCTTCTCAATGGATAGCTAGGTCTTCTGCCCACATATATTTAAACCATTTTAAATCCATGCAATTCAAGTTAATTTCTCATTTTGGGGAATCTTTGCATATTTCACAAAGATTCCCAGAAGTGACCGATCTGGTGTAGGTCCGGTAGCTGCAGCGTGCAGGAGAGTTATCTTAATTCTGTGGTCTTCTTCGATTCCTGGTGCTTCATTTGCTGGGAGCATGAGAGTACAACACTGAGGTCTATAGACGATCCCACTAGACCATTGGAGCGTCCATAGATCACTGTCTGAATCCCACAGTTGTCAATAGTGAAGGCTGCTGGGATTGGCCAAAAGTTGACTGCAATGCTCAGCCTTTTGTCAACTTTTATCAAACTCAAACTTCCATGGATCGGATTTGTTGTTCCCACATCCCACAGATGCTCGATTGGATTTAGATTTGGGGAGTATGGAGGCCAGGGCAACACATTGAACTCTTTGTCATGTATGTACGTAGCAGGGAATGTGGTGCGACTAAGAGTAAGGAAACTACCCCAATTCTCCCCCCAATAATGACAAACAACGAATATTGGATGAAACAGGCCACAGCATTTATTAAACTTACAACTGTAGGACTCATCCGAACTTTATTCTTTTTCTTTAATTCAAATATAAATAAACATATAAATATATACATATACATACCATAATTAACATATAAATTACACTTATTGCCCTACAGCCTCCAACTTAAATAACCGCCCTTGCCAACGAACTTAACCAGGTGCCTATGCACCAAAACTTTACCCACTGGTGTCTCACCTCCCCCCTCGTCCAAACCAAAAATTCCCATAATCTTCAATGCTCTACCACCAGCCGGCTTTTTGCTCGGTGGGCACGTCCTATTCGGTAACTTAAAAGTTTACCTTACAGAGCAGGGGAGGTTGAGACCCACCTTGTCCATCTCCTGACATTCCATCTGGTCCCCAACCCTGTTGGCAAGGACACGTTCCCCGCTAGCTGTGACGGAACAAAAACAGAAAATTAGGGTGGGTGGGAGGGAAGATGTTTGCTGGCCAGAATCCCAAAAGGCACTGAGGTAAGATGATCCCTGCCCCACTACAAACCCATAACCACTCCCCTAAACACATATAGCCAATTACTAGCACCATCCCCACACTCATACATGTGCCCTTGTCCGTTTAGCTGTGCTGACTCCCCAGGGCCTTGTTCCTCAAACCGTTCCTGAACAGTTTTTGCAGTGTGGCAAGGTGCATTATAGTGCTGAAAGAGGCTACGGAACACCATTGCCATGAAGGGAAGTATGTGGTCTGCAACAATCTCTAGGTAGGTGGTGTAACAAAAGTACATAAAAAAATGGACAAGGATTCCCGGAAGCAAACATTAATTTATTTGAAGCTGCAAATGTTCCCGTGCCTTTATCAGTAACACGATGCCCTGGACACAGATCAGTTTCCGAACAAAGAATATATACTGTAAATGACGTATTCCATACATATACAGAGAATACAAAAATTACACCCACATTACAATAGTTACATCCTATTATTAAACTAAAACTTATACACGTTATCTAATTGTGGGCGTTCCTGACATTCTACACATGTGCCCTGGTTCAAGATAGTTGCACAGTAGTTTTAACCTTGTAAGTACTGAACTTTTCTTAAACATCCTGTGTTTAATGTCCTGCTTTGTAGCAAGAAGGGACCCTTCTGAGGTCTCTGAGACAAAAGTGGGTACCGAGGTTGTCAGTGGGGCATCATCCAGAGTAGGCTTGGTTCATGACTAGAGTTTGAATAGGTTGCCACTTTTCAGCATGCGCACTTCCCTGTGGTTTTGAGATTGACTCCCTATCAGTATGTCTTTATCCGATGTATTGGGCTGGTTTGTATGTGAGATTTGTTTTCCGTCACAGAGTGAGTCCAGAAAATAGTGAGGCATGGTAGGCCCCAGTCCTGTGGCGATGGTTTTTAGCCACCGGGGTAAATAAGAATGGCAGCAATCTGTAGCCCGAGGTGACAGGAGTAGATCACATTTAACTTTTTGTATCGATGTTGCAGTAAAGTCAAGATATCAAGCGAATTAGGTTATAACTTGCAGGAGCTGCTCAGTATAGTGTCTGGTCATTCCCGCTGTCAAGCTCTGCCCTCCTCCCTTTTTTTCACTTTAACATGGTGGCAGCCTAGCAAACGCTAACTATTTACCCAGTAGTAGTTAGTGTTGCCAGCGGACAAATAGTACTTAAAATTATCATTTGTTTCCAAAAAGCAAGTGAACTATAAATTGGGAATGTGCATCCTGCATGTATGTACGTAGTGGGGAATCGCGATGCAGCCTAGAACAAAATCTAACCCCATTAAACCCCCCAGTAACGACAGACCACTTAGTATGGATGAAACAGGCCACAGCATTTATTATGACAAACTAAATTACTGTATAACACATCCATAACTTTATTTATTAAATCTCTTCTTTTCTGTAACCAAAACATTAGACATAAATAAGCATAAATTAACATATATACATATATAACTCCACCCATAGTGTTATACAGTGACCCAACCGTCCTTGCCAATAAAACCTGGAGTGGTTCCTAATCACCACTCCCTCTCACCTCCCCCCTCGTCATAAAAATCATATATTTCCAATGCCTGCCATCAGCCGACCTTATCCACGCTCGATGGGCACGAGACCAGTGGTGTATCCTGGTTTTGTGCTGCCCTAGGCAGGACAAAACTCAGGCACCCCCCCCCCCCGCGCCACCCCCACCCAACCTTTACCCCGTCCCGCATTCTAAATACACACACACACATTCACTGACAGATACGCATACACTCGCTAACAGACACACTCACACTCAGTAACAGACACACTCACACTCAGTAACAGACACACACTAACAGACACGCACTAACAGACACGCACTAACAGACATGCACTCAGTCACTAGCAGACACACACACTCACTAACATACACACACACACACACACACAGTCAGACACACACACACACACTCACAGGCAAACACACTAACAGACACACACACTAACAGACACACACACTCACACTCACACTCACTAACTAACAGACACACACACACACACACTCACTAACAGACACACACTCACTAATAGACACACACACACACTCACACTCACTAACAGACACACACTCACACTCACTAACAGACACTCACACTCACTCACTCACATAAACACTTTTTTTTATTTATTTTTTACTTCAACCCCCCCCCCAGCCTCCTTACCTTTGGGAATGCTGGGGGGGGGCATCTTTTTTCCCTGGTGGTCCAGTGGCTGCTGGGCGGTCGGGCGGCGCTCTTGGGCGGCTGGCGAGGGAGCACTTCATCTGAGCTGTCTGCTCAGCTCCCTCGCGCGCCGCACAGTGAGGCTGGGAGGCGGAGCCGGAATATGACGTCATATTCCGGCTCCCAGCCTCACTCTGCGGCGCGCGAGGGAGCTGAGCAGACAGCTCAGATGAAGTGCTCCCTCGCCAGCCGCCCAAGAGCGCCGCCCGACCGCCCAGCAGCAGCCCGGCATGTCTGTTAGCCGCAAGGCTAACAAGACATTTGCCTTGGGCATTTGGGGGGCGGCTTTTTTTGCCGCCCCCTAGAAAATGCCGCCCAAGGCAAATGCCTTGTTTGCCTCGCGGCTAATACGCCCCTGCACGAGACCTCAGGCAACCTAAAGTTTAACCTTTAGAGCAGGGGAGGTTTGAGACCTTAAAACACTTGTTCATCTCATTCCATCTACTTAAACGTAACCTCAAACTCAATTGGCAAGGACATACCCCCGGCTAGCTGTGACGAAACGTACTATAGGGTGGGCGGGAGGGAAGCTGTTTGCTGGCCCGAATCCCAAGTGGCACTGAGGTAAGACCTCCCCCACACTGTCTTACACAGAACATAATCCCACCCACAGACTCTTTCCAACCAATGCTATGCATCTATCCCCACACTCCTACATGTCCCCTTGTCCGCTTAGCTGCGCTATCTCCCCAGGGCCTTGATGCATTCAGTCCAATTATTATGAAAACCACCAGTGCTCTATGAATACTCAGAATCCTCTACTTGTATAGAGTTTGTATGCAGAACCCATGAATTCCAACAGAGTCTGGCTTTAGTAATATAAGAGTTGTCATCACAGGCAGAATTCTGACAATTCTTGATATTTAAAAAAAATCTATAAAACACCAGGCAAGTCCATTTTTTGTTTCAGTTGCAGGAACAGGAAATGGATAGATGGTAGATGCACATTACAACATAGGCCACACCAAGTGATCTAGATAATTTTAATGATTCACACCCATAGCTTTTGTTTTTTTACTTGAATATGACACATTGTGACCTTTTACTGTTAAAAAACAAAGATGAGTATCAGCCAAGTCACTCATTAGGTAATAAATCATTTTACCACTATAGCAGCACTAAGCTATTAAAATGTTTTGCAATCAGATACAAAACAGAGATAAGCAGGCCATTTTATGATTATTAGAGTATTGCACAAAACTCACAATAGAGATGCACAGCCCATTGCGAGTGCTGATAATAATCCACACGCATGTAAAGAATACATGAGCAGATCATTGTGGGATGCTTAGATACTTGCACACGCACACAAAATATTGATATGAAGAGCATTGCTTAGAAAATTGTTCACAGAAGCAAAAAATAGATGAGCAAAGCATTCTGGGAGGTTAGAATACTGCATGTGACCAGGGGCGGACTGAGATCAGTCTGGGCCCCCGGGCAAACCTAGGCCCTGGGCCCCCTCTATAATCCAATATGTACTGTATATACTCGAGTATAAGTCGACCCGAATATAAGTCGAGACCCCTAATTTTACCCCAAAAAACTGGGAAAACATATTGATTCGAGAATAAGACTAGGGTGGGAAATGCAGCAGCTACTGGTAAATTTCTAAATAAAATTATATCCCCCCAAAAATATATAATTGAATATTTATTTACAGTGTGTGTATATAATGAATGCAGTGTGTGTGTGTGTGTGTGTGTGTGAATGCAGTGTGTGTGTGTGTATGAATGCAGTGTGTATGAATGCAGTGTGTGTATGAATGCAGTGTGTGTGTACGAGTGCAGTGTGTGTGTATGAGTGCAGTGTGTGTGTATGAGTGCAGTGTGTGTATGAATGCAGTGTGTGTATGAATGCAGTGTCAGTGTGTGTGTGTGTGTGTGTGTGTGTGTGTGTGTGTGTGTATGAATGCAGTGTGTGTATGAGTGCAGTGTGTGTGTGTGTGATGCAGAGTGTGTTTATGTATGTGATGCAGAGCCTTGGTGGGGGGTGGGCATTTTTATTATTATTATTTTTTAAATTATTATTTTAATATTATTTTTTTTGTTATATTATTAATATATATTTGTATTTTTTTTTTAATATTATTATTTTATAATTATTTAATAATTTTAATAAATATTATTATTTTATAATTATTTAAATTTGTATTCGTCCCCCCTCCCTGCTTGTTAGCTGGCCAGGGAGGGGGGCTCTCATTCCCTGGTGGTCCAGTGGATGGGCTGTGTAGGAAGGGGGCTGGCAGGAAGCTGTTACTAACCTTTACAGCAGCTGTCAGCTCCATTCTCTCACCTCCGGCCCGTGCAGCTCCCTTCTCCTCCAGTGTAAGTCTCGCGGCCGCGCGGAGCGTTGCCACGGCTCTAACCCTGCGGCTCTCGCGGGGTCAGTTGCCATAATACAGACATTAACTCGAGTATAAGTCGAGTTGGGGTTTTTCAGCTCAAAAATGTGCTGAAAAACTCGACTTATACTCGAGTATATACGGTACATGTAGAAACATACATGGGTGTGTGCACTAAATAATTCATTTTTGTGTTTTGTGAATCCAAGGTTGTGTTTGTGTGAGTAGTGCCACTGTTTATATTTACATGTAGCGGAAGTGTGCATAAAGCAAAAACTCTATATCTTTATGGACCAGATGAGTATTTGTGTGCATTGTAGGAATACAGTAGTGATTTTGAATTTTGTATAGAACGTCGATGTATTTAGGGATGTGTGAATTCAAAAGAATATTTGCATCCTGTGGGGAGATATGGTCTCTGACTTGACTACGTGGTCTCAGCTATGATACACCTTTGGAGAAGCTCTTTCAAGGCTCTGTATTGTCAAACTGCACACATGCGCTGTGCTTGCTATGGAAATTCCCTGGCCGGCACGTCCAGGGCCGGATTAACATAGGGGCTGATGGAGCTGCAGCTCCAGGCCCAGGCCCATGGAATAGGCCCATTTAAAAAAAAAAAAAAAAAAAAAAAAATTATTTTTTTTTTTTTTACACACTACTCTTAGCTTTGCCGTCTGACTGGTATTTTACTGGTTTGTCACCTGACTGGTATTTGAGGCTGCCTGGCCGTGCCAGTATTGCAGTACTACCGGCAATACAAATGCAGGTATTTTTCTCAGAATAAATGGAGATTACTCTGCAATACCAGCACCGGCCAGTAGGGGTCACTGTGTGTGGAGAGAGGCAGGGATAGGAAGTTACAGCATATCCCTGCCTCTCTCTACTACTTACTGATCCGTGGGGGAGCAGCAATACAGCACAGAGTCCAGACAGCAGCTCTACAGCTCAGGTAAGAGAGGGATGGGGAGAAAGGCAGCAGGGACGCATGGGGACACTGAGACACTAGGGGACACTGAGACACTAGGGGAAACAGACACTAGGGGACAAATGGGGACACAGACACTAGGGGACACTGAGACACTAGGACACATGGGGACACAGACGCTGGGAGACCTGGTGTCAGGATCGGGACAGGGATCCAACACGCAGAGTACAAACAGGTACAGGATACGTATACCGGACCTTAGAATGGCCGGACTAACGTACGGAGAGTATAGAGAATGGTCAGAGACAAGCCGAGGTCGAGGGAACGAGAGGACAGGTAAGCGAGGAACAAGCCGGGTCAAGGATAACAGAGGTAAACAGAGTAAGTCAAACAAGCCGGGTCGGAACCAAAGGGATAACAGAAAATACCAGAGCACTGTGTGACTAGACAGGCTAGAACCACGACAGGGCAATGAGCAAATGGGAGAAGCAAGTTTAAATACCCTGGCTCGGAGGGAGAGACACGCCTCCGACGAGATCTGATTAGACTCTAAAGGATTGAGTGACAGGTCGTTCCGGGCTGGCGTCATGACGTCGGTTTCCGGACGTCCTGCTACAAAAGGAAGTGACTCCCTTGCGGCCGGCGTTTACGTGACCGGGAGGACCGCGAGGAACAGAGGAAACAGCCCGTCCGGACGGATAGACGTCTAAGTCTCTGCCTCTCTCGGAGGTAGAGACCTCAGGTACCCTGACAGTACCCCCCCTCTCAGATACGCCCACCGGGCGGAAGGAACCGGGACGAGATGGGAAGCGGGAGTGAAACGCCCTGCGGAGACGAGGAGCCTGAACATCCTCTTGAGGTACCCAACTCCTCTCCTCAGGACCATATCCCTTCCAATCGACCAGATATTGTACTCTACCCCGGGAGATTCGAGAATCGATAATAGAGTTAACCTCATACTCCTCCTGACCCTCCACCTGAACAGAGCGAGGAGAGGACGTTGTGGAGGAAAATCTGTTGCAGACTAGTGGTTTCAGCAATGAAACATGAAATGAGTTAGGGATGCGTAAGGCAGTTGGAAGAGCTAGACGATACGCAACAGGGTTAATCCGAGTCAGCACCCTGTAAGGTCCAATATAACGAGGAGCGAATTTCATGGAAGGTACTTTTAAACGGATGTTTCTTGTACTCAACCATACTCTATCACCTGGAACAAACACCGGAGCCGCCCTTCTACGTTTATCGGCGTGTTTCTTAACCAGCATAGAATTGTGCAGAAGAATTTGTCGAGTCTGATCCCACAACTTCCTCAAATTGGCAACATGAACATCAACCGACGGTATCCCTTGGGAAGGGGAGGCCGAGGGAAGAATAGATGGATGAAAGCCATAATTCATGAAGAAGGGGCTTGAATGAGTAGAATCACAAACGAGATTGTTGTGTGCAAACTCCGCCCAAGGAATCAAACCAACCCAATCGTCCTGGTGTTCAGAAACAAAACAACGTAAATATTGTTCAATTTTTTGGTTGGTGCGTTCAGCAGCTCCGTTAGACTGAGGATGATAGGCAGAAGAGAAATTCAATTTGATACCCAGTTGAGAGCAGAAGGACCTCCAAAAACGGGAAACAAATTGGGAACCTCTGTCAGATACAATTTGGGAGGGAATCCCATGTAAACGAAAAATCTCCCTAGCGAATATCTCTGCCAATTCGGGTGAAGACGGGAATTTAGGCAGAGGAACGAAGTGAGCCATCTTGGTGAATCTGTCAACCACGGTGAGGATGACAGTCTGTCTTTTAGAGATAGGCAAATCGACAATGAAGTCCATAGCTAAACAGGACACATGGAAGCGTATGAGGTTGCTTAGTCTTAGTACAGACCTCACAAGTGTCGATGAAATCTTTAATATCCTTACGCAAAGCAGGCCACCAGAAATCTTTGGAGATTAAAGCATACGTCTTGCGAATGCCAGGATGCCCAGCTACCTTGCTGTTGTGGAAACACCGCAACACTTCCAGTTGGAGAGCAGGGGGAACGAAGTGTCTATCCCCAGGAGTCTGTTTAGGAGCTAGATGTTGTAACTTTATGATCTCGGTAAGCAACGGAGAATGAATCCTGAGATTCGTGTTAGCGATGATATTACCTTTAGGAACTATCGAGGAAAGAACTGGCTCAACTACAGTGGACGGTTCATATTGGCGAGATAAAGCATCGGCTTTGGAGTTCTTAGAACCAGGTCTATAAGTAAGCACATAATTGAAGTGAGTCAGGAATAGGGACCAACGAGCCTGCCTGGCGGATAGGCGTTTAGCCTCCCCAATATAGGACAAGTTCTTGTGGTCCGTTAAGATAGTAACAGGATGTAAGGTCCCCTCTAATAAATGCCTCCACTCCTTAAGAGCCATAATGACCGCTAACAGTTCCCTGTCACCGATGTCATATCTGCTTTCAGGACCAGATAGTTTCTTAGAGAAAAACCCACAAGGGTGTAACGGTTTGTCCACCCCTAACCTTTGTGACAGAACAGCCCCTACTCCCGTCTCAGAAGCATCGACCTCGAGTAGGAACGGCAGAGTCGTATCAGGGTGAACCAAAATCGGAGCAGAGGCAAAAAGTTCCTTGAGCGTCTTGAAAGCAACAAGAGCCTCAGTAGACCAGGTCTTAGTATTAGCCCCTTGTTTGGTCATATTGGTAATAGGCGCAATAATAGAAGAGTATCCCTTAATAAAGCGCCTATAATAATTAGAGAAACCAATAAACCTCTGAATAGCCTTGAGTCCCTTAGGCAATGGCCAATCTAAAATAGATTGGAGTTTGTCAGGATCCATCTTAAAGCCTTCCCCAGAAATCACGTACCCAAGAAAGTCTATCTGAGACTGGTCAAAACTGCATTTCTCCAATTTACAGTATAGGCCATGTTGCAGAAGTTTGAGCAATACCTTTCTGACTTGTCTGTGGTGGGTCTCAATCTCCCTAGAGTGTATAAGTATGTCATCCAGGTATACAATGACACAATCATGTTGAAACTCCCTAAGAACTTCATTAATCAAATCCTGAAAGACTGCCGGAGCATTACAAAGACCAAATGGCATAACCGTGTATTCATAGTGACCATAACGGGTATTGAACGCTGTCATCCACTCGTGTCCATCCTGCATTCTCACCAAGTTATACGCCCCTCTGAGATCTAACTTGGTGAAAATTTTAGAGCCCTTTAAACGATCAAACAGCTCGGTAATCAAAGGAATGGGATAGGCATTTCTGATGGTTATCTTATTCAACCCTCGGTAATCAATACAAGGTCTCAAAGTACCATCCTTCTTTTTAACGAAAAAAAAAACCAGCCCCGGCGGGGGAAGAGGATCTCCTAATGAATCCTTTTTCTAGATTCTCACGAATATATTCCTCTAGAACTGAGTTCTCTTGAGTGGATAGAGGATATACATTGCCCCTCGAAGGCATAGTACCAGGTAAAAGCTTAATTTTACAATCAAATGACCTGTGTGGAGGTAAGGTATCGGCATTCTTCTTGTCGAATACTGCTTTTAAGTCCTGGTAAATGAACGGTATCTGTCCCTCTGTAGACTGAGTGGAACTACCCGGTGTGTTTATCACAGCCAATGGGGAAACCCTGCGTAAACACTTCTCCTGGCAGCCCTGACCCCATGAGAGTATCTCCCCTAACTCCCAATCGATAATAGGGTTATGTCTTTTTAACCATGGGTACCCCAGGACTATGGGGACCGAAGGGGACGAAATGAGCATAAGTGATAAGTTCTCCTCGTGTAAGATACCAACAGCTAAGTTAACGGGTATAGTCTCACGGTAGATAACAGGTTTAAGTAAAGGTCTACCATCTATGGCCTCAACGGCCAAGGGTGTATCCCTTAACTGGGATGGGACAGTGTGTTTAGTAGCAAAGGCTTGGTCGATAAAATTCTCAGCAGCTCCGGAATCTATCAAAGCCATAGTCTTTAGTACTCCCTTCTCCCAAGTTAAAGAAACTGGTAGCAGAAGCCTGTGATCTTTATAATTATGAGTAGAGGACAAAATAGAAACACCCAAGGCCTGTCCTCTAGAGAAACTTAGGTGCGAGCGTTTCCCGAACGATTAGGACAATTCAGGCGTAAGTGACCTCTGACTCCACAATACATGCATAATCCCTCTCTTCTCCTGTACTGTCTCTCTTCTTCTGAGAGGCGATTATTGCCTATCTGCATAGGTTCAGAAAACAGTGAGGTAGTGGAATCAGGACTTTGAAATGCGGGAGCTAATTTAAAGGAAGGTCTAAGGTTCCTCTCTCGAGTGTTTTGTCTCTCTCTTAAACGCTCATCAATACGAGAAATGAACGAAATTAAATCCTCCAAATTTTCAGGGAGTTCTCTAGTAGCAACCTCATCAAGGATTACGTCTGATAACCCGTTCAAAAATACATCTATATAAGCCTGCTCATTCCACTTAACTTCTGACGCCAGAGACCTGAACTCTAGTGCATAATCCACGAGAGTTCGGTTCTCCTGTCTCAGGCGCAACAGTAATCTGGCTGCATTGACCTTTCTACCAGGGGGGTCAAAAGTTCTTCTAAAGGCAGCTACAAAGGCATTATAGTTATATACTAACGGGTTATCGTTCTCCCATAGTGGGTTGGCCCATCTCAGAGCCTTCTCAATGAGTAAGCTGATAATAAATCCAACCTTTGCCCTATCTGTAGGATAGGAGCGAGGTTGTAATTCAAAGTGGATACTGATCTGGTTAAGAAAACCACGACACTTCTCAGGTGAGCCACCATAACGTACTGGTGGTGTAATACGGGAAGAGACACCTACAGTGGCTACCTCTAAGCCTGAGCTCACAGGAGAAATAGAAGTAGTACGCGTCTCCTCTGGCGGGTTATTAGCACGAGACAATAACGCCTGTAGTGCTAGCGCCATCTGATCCATTCTGTGCTCCATCGCTTCGAACCTAGGATCAGAAGGACCAAGCTGACTGTTTGTACTTGCAGGATCCATTGGCCCTGTCGTAATGTCAGGATCGGGACAGGGATCCAACACGCAGAGTACAAACAGGTACAGGATACGTATACCGGACCTTAGAATGGCCGGACTAACGTACGGAGAGTATAGAGAATGGTCAGAGACAAGCCGAGGTCGAGGGAACGAGAGGACAGGTAAGCGAGGAACAAGCCGGGTCAAGGATAACAGAGGTAAACAGAGTAAGTCAAACAAGCCGGGTCGGAACCAAAGGGATAACAGAAAATACCAGAGCACTGTGTGACTAGACAGGCTAGAACCACGACAGGGCAATGAGCAAATGGGAGAAGCAAGTTTAAATACCCTGGCTCGGAGGGAGAGACACGCCTCCGACGAGATCTGATTAGACTCTAAAGGATTGAGTGACAGGTCGTTCCGGGCTGGCGTCATGACGTCGGTTTCCGGACGTCCTGCTACAAAAGGAAGTGACTCCCTCGCAGCCGGCGTTTACGTGACCGGGAGGACCGCGAGGAACAGAGGAAACAGCCCGTCCGGACGGATAGACGTCTAAGTCTCTGCCTCTCTCGGAGGTAGAGACCTCAGGTACCCTGACACCTGGGGACACAGACGCTGGGAGACCTGGAAACACTGAGACACTTGGAGACACTGGAAAACATGGGGACACTGAGACACTAGGGGGCACTGGAACACATGGGGATGCTGAGACACATGGGGATGCTGTGAAACATAGGGACATTGGGAGACACTGGGACACAGAGACACTATGTCCCCATTTCTCCCAGTGTCCCCATGTCCCCCATCCAGTGTCGCTAGTGTCTCAGTGTCCCCAAGTCTCCCAGTATCTGTGTCCCAGGTCTCTCAGTGTGCCTAGTGTCCCCATGTGTCCCAGTGTCCCTATATGTCCCAGTGTCCCCATGTCTATGTCCACAACTGTCCCCATGTCTCCCAGTGTCCCCAAGTGTCTGTCTCCCAGCCAGTGTCCCATAGTCTCCCGGTGTCCCTAGTGTCTTAGTGTCCCCAAATGTTTCAGTGTCCCCATGTCTCCCAGTGTCTGTGTTCATAGTGTCTCAGTGTGCCTAGTGTCCCCATGTCTCCCAGTGTCCCTATATGTCCCAGTGTCCCCATGTCTATGTCCACAACTATCCCCATGTCTCCCAGTGTCCCCAAGTGTCTGTCTCCCAGCCAGTGTCCCCTAGTCTCCCAGTTTCCCCTAGTCTCCCAGTGTCTGTGTTCCCATGTCTCTGTGTCCCTAGTGTCTTAGTGTCCACAAATGTTTCAGTGTCCCCATGTCTCCCTAGTCTCTCAGTGTCCCCGGGTCTCTCAGTGTCCCCAGTATCCTAGTGACATGGGGACACACTGAGACATTGGTACACTGGGAGAAATGGGGACACTGAGACACTGAGAGACTAGGGGACTGGGCGACATGGGGACACTGACACTGTGATACATAGGGACACTGAGACACTGGGTGACTTGCGAGACTGAGACACTGGGAGCAATCCATCTATACAGCAGAATCAAACTGTGAGTAGTCTGGTGATTTTACAGAATTTTCTCTGATGTCACTCCTTGTGATTATACAAATGATTAAGGCTGATATTTTTTTTCCAACAAAAGGTGGCAACCCTAACTACTCTTCACATACTCTTGTTTAAAGGAGCACTATAGGGTCAGGAACAGAATCATGTATTTCTGACCCTATTATGTTAAAACCACCACCCTGGCCCCTTCTTGCCTCCTTAAGTATAGTAAAATATAACTTGTATTCAAGTCTGCAGCTGCTGGCTCTGCCTCTGAACTGACTGTCTGCTGACATAATCAGAAGTGGTGGTGGAAGTGGAGTGGCCAGTGGAGTTATTTTCTCTGAAAAGACAGTTTACTGCAAAAGGCCTGAATGGAATGATTCTACTTACCAGAACAAATACAATAAGCTGTAGTTGTTATGGTGACTATAGTGTCCCTTTACATTTGGAAGCTTAAGAGGGATGTATGGGAACAAAAGTTGTGTGGACTGGCTGACAATAAAATTAGTTTAGGTAATGCAGACGCTGGTCTCTGTAACACTGTGGCATGTCCCCTTTCTTTTACACTCACTACATACACCTTTTCTCTGTCTCAGACTATATACCAGGAACTTCTGCCTGCTAGTAATAAGGTAAGGAGACAAGTGGACATGTGAGTGCTAGGGGACAGTCCTTAGAAAGCATGGAGTGAGCGCATCATTAGATGCATTTATGTCAAGCTCAGGGAGCTGCCTGCATAGTATGCCCTTAGTTGGACAGCCTGCAGGATTGGCTGGCAGCCTGACATGCATTCATGCCAGGCTGTCCTTCAAATTCTTTGGACAGACATGCCCCCTTTTTGGGAGGTATGACTGTTTTAGTGTTTTTGGTCAATAAGATTCTGTAATTAGGCCCATCATAATTGTCAGCACCAGGCCCAGTGTGCTCTTAATCCGGCCCTGGGCACGTCTAATAAAGCCAGCATCCTGATCTCACTGCTGAAATTTGTGACAACTTGGGGATGCATCCCAAGCAGGGCAGATTACAGAAGACTGTGAGAGGAGCACAGGCAGAACGAAGGATGACATGGAGGTGGCGGCACTGGAGCAAGGAAAAGTTGAGTACATTTCTATATTTTACATTGAATACACTGTGTATCTTTGTGATATATGGGAGCGATTTCAGGTAAGTGAAAATTTGTGTGACATGTTCACTTTAAAGGGAGATTTTCTCAAAATACAGAAATACCTCTGGCCGAACCAGTTTTACCCCATGCAGCTTGTAAAATAGAAGGATTACTTTAAGACAATAAATACTCAAATTGAACTTTTACAGTGAGCATAAAATAAATACGATCCATATACAAAAATACAATGCAAACGCGATGCTCATTCCTGACCTGGAAGGTAAAACATATATGTATCTTACGAAAGATTAGAATATATCGGAGCGCTAAAGGACAGATAGATTTTTTTTAAAAAATTTTTTTAAAAGGGCCAAAGGAGCTTGCAATTTGTCTTATAAAATTAATAAACACCAAATTTGGAAAAGTTATAATACTTCAGCTACAACACTTCGATGGATACCCTTCACCACATCTCAAATACATCTAAGAAAAAAAATTCAAGAAGTGGAGCGATTTTTAGGTGACATGCCCCATACCACATGCATGTGAATTGAAAATAGCAGCTATACTTATACTCCCAGTAGCTGACAATCACAGAGCCAGGGCAGTTTGATACATGTAAAAAAGGAACTGAGAAATGATAATATTGCAGATCTGTATGAATGGTTTTGTTGCACTTATATAAATTGTACTATAATCACATCCAGTATGCTCATTGATAGCATTGATGGTAACAGTAACAATTTATTGGAAAACACTAATGTATTCTAATAAATTGTTACTTTTGCCATCAATGCTATCAATGAGCATACTGGATGTGATTATAGTACAATTTACATAAGTGCAACAGAATTTCATATGCATGTGGTATGCGGCTTGTCACCTAAATATTGCTCCACTTAATGACATTTCTTCTCATATATGGATCTTAACTGTGAAGTTGTGATGTACATGAAGGATTTAAGAGGATTTGCCAAAGTATCTAACTCAAGTAAGTAAATTAACACAGGGAAAAGGTTTGTGTATAATGACAGGGTGTGGATAGTTCCTATTGTGCGACTAAAATGAAATAAAATTCAATGTGTTTATAACCTTCTGGCAAGGGATTTTCATCAAACAATCCACAAGCCCTTTATAGTTCATGAGGGTTTATTTATTAACTAGAATATTCTGGTTGAAAATGGAATTGTACAGTCTATACCAACGTAGCAAAGTTGCTACTAATAATAATAAAGAATACAGAATATTGCATAACACAGTTCTATTGAGTACAATAACAACTGAGGATATGAAACTGATAAGTGCATAATAAGCAAACATTTAATAACATACACGCAACGGCGTTACTGGGTGGCAAAAAGACCAGGTGCTTCAACCCAAGGGTAAATTCTATTGCCCCTTCCACATATATTGCCTGAAGCCCATCCTAAACCAGTCCTATACAATGCCCTAAGCTAAACCTTAAAGGACCACTATAGGCACTCAGACCACTTCAGCTCAATAAAGTGGTCTGGCTGCCAGGTCCATCTCGGGTTAACCCTGCCTGCTGTTAACAAAGCAGTTTCAGAGAAACTGCTATGTTTACAAATGGGTTAATCCAGCCTCTGGTGGCTGTCTCATTGACAGCCGCTAGAGGCGCTTCCCCGCTTCTCACTGTGATTTTTACAGTGAGAAGATGCCAGCGTCCATAGGAAAGCATTGAGAAATGCTTTCCTATGGACTGACTGAATGCGGGGGTGGCTCTTGCCGCGCATGCGCATTCAGCCGATGACGTCGGAAGGAGGAGGAGAGTCCCCAGCGCCGAGGGAGCCCGGCGCTGGAGAAAGGTAAGATTTTAACCCCTTCCTCCCACTTCAGCCTGGCGGGAGTGGGACCCTGAGGGTGGGACCTATTACCACTATAGTGCTAGGAAAACGAGTTTGTTCTCCTGGCACTATAGTGGTCCTTTAAGCTCTAACATGTTCTATAAATGAATTCAAGGATTTTGTGTCACAATAGGAATTAGAGTATTTTATAAATCTATAACTATAAGCTCTACAGCGGTTGTATTAAGACCACGCCATGCCATATTAACTAACCCTGCACCCCCCTGCACCCATATATAACTGTGAACAAGAAAAAGAAGGAAACCGCGCTCTTAATATAAATACGTAAAGAATATGTAAGTATACGTACACAGTGGTAATAGTAAGTAGTCTTCTTATGCAATTGACCTCAAAGAAAACATAAAACATAAAAGCAATAATAGTATAGTATGTCAGGTATAGTGGGTGGATAAATAGTGGTAAGTGATCCACACTCACATGGCCCAGAGCTAACTCAGAGCTCAGCTGTTTGCACGCTTGGACGGAACAATCCCCGTCTAAGGATATGTGGGTTTCTTTCACGATCTCAGATGGGCGATATATGAAAAAATAATAAGAGAACTCCAAATAGTGCAGTATGTATAGATAAAATGTGTGAATAAATAATAAAATATCGTACTCACATTTGCTAGAGCAGAACTTGCTCTAGTCTTAATGGCATAGGTGGTATAATCCCCACCAAGGAACAAGTAGATGATCAATTGACCTCAAAAAAAGCATAAGACATAAAAACAATAATAGTGTAGTATATTAGATATAGTGGGTGGATAGTTAGCTCTGAGTTAGCTCTGGGCCATGTGAGTGTGGATCACTTACCACTATTTATCCACCCACTATACCTGACATACTATACTATTATTGCTTTTATGTTTTATGTTTTCTTTGAGGTCAATTGCATAAGAAGACTACTTACTATTACCACTGTGTACGTATACTTACATATTCTTTACGTATTTATATTAAGAGCGCGGTTTCCTTCTTTTTCTTGTTCACATTTATTCACTACAGGGTTGGGGTTCCTTGTATTGGTTACTGCTGCCATATCATCCCAAAATATATAGTGAGCGCCTAATCCACCAAAACTTACACCCATATATAACTAACTGCAAATACAGAGAGTTGAAGTGTCGTAATTGGAGGTGGTGTTCCTATTTCAGAATTACATGAGACTCAGAGCTAGCAATGAAATGATGACAAAAGTAGACCTGGGGGGGGGGGCGTGGCTAGCTGAGCAAGCAACCAGACGTGCTGATGTGGAGCTCCTGCAGGCCCCATCGACAAACACACTATTTAGCCACAAAGAGTGGTCCTAAAAGACCCACAAAGAATACCTGAACACAGCAGAACCCCCACAGAGTGAAATGGGGAGAGAAAACCGCAAGCTGACCCACTCGGGAAGCTCTAAACAGCCCGACATCCGCGCGTCCTTCGACAGGCCGCAACAACAGGCGCAGCCCAAGATGGCGCCCGAGCGGACCCGAGACTCTAGCTACTCAGACGAATCCCCGGAGGAAGATGACCACAGGCCCTCGGTGACCCCAAACTGGGTTTACGTGAGTGAAGATTCAGACTCCGACACCTCACCCTCCACTAAAGGGGACATTAAAAGACTGCTGGTCGACCTGCGGGAGGTCTGGAAGGTCGACCTGGCGGGAGTGCGGTCTGAAGTGGATGGCATAACCACGCGGATCAGTGCGGTGGAAACGAGGGAGGAGAAGAGAGATCAGGAGCTGGCAGGAGCGAAGGCCCAAATAGAGGCCATGTCCCAGCAACTCACTAGACTCACACGTATGGTCACCTCGCTGGAAGCGAGGCACCGTAAGAAAAACGTTAGGATTCGCGGTGTCCCGGAGAGTGTGGGTATAGAGGCCATACTAGGCTTTGCCAACTTGGTCGCAGAAACACTAGGAGTGCGACTCACAGCAGGAGCCTCACCCGTTACGGCGGCATTCCGAATTAGAAAAGCCTCGACGGCACCGGCTGACGCCTCAAGGGACGTCATAGCAGTGACACGGGACATTTCCACGAAAAGTGCGATTCTGGCCCGCTCCAGGAACAACCCTACTACTATGGTGCAAGGCAACCCCGTCCGGATCTACGACGACCTCCCTTTCACGGTGCTCCTGGTGAGGCGGAGGTTCCTACCTGTGACAAGGGAACTCCGCGACAAAGGGATACGATACAGGTGGGGCGCATCGGGCACCCTTATAGTACAACAAGGAGAATCAGTACTCACTTTATCGGCGCATGAGGATCCGGCGGAATTTCTAAGAAATTCTAAAAAAAAAGTAGACCTGGGGCTTTCCAAAAGAGCCTTTCTGGGCTGTATAATTTACTCCAAATACGATGCACTATAGTGGCACAAATTGTATAATTCTAAATGTTATTTCTCTCATGTATTACATGGGGCTAACAATGAAATGAGGTCAAAATGAGAGCGTGTACGGACCCCACTCAGGTCTCCAGCCACTGTTAGCCCCCCTGGCTATTGCTAAGTGGGACAATGTTTCCAAAGCAACTATTTTGCCTAAACTTTGCAATTTAGTGTTAAAATCACAGATATTCAGTGTTTTTAGAATAGACCATTCACTTTCTGACTTTTTCCCCTCAATCCTTTCCTCCTCTATATCCTCACTACATTTACACGGTAGGCAATACTAATTCACATAAGTTAAAACATAAACAATAAAAAGTTGACACAATAATGGCACACAATTTCTTTAATTTGTAGGGCACAGATAGTGGTCCAATTTCCGAACAGTTCATTTCAAATTACCTATATATGCAAGATATACACAACATTAACTTAAATCTTTTAAATACTTAACTTAGAAAATCAGTCTACCCCAGCGTTACTTCAGCGCTGTGTGGGACTGCTTTTAGGAGCGTTTATGTGCAAGAGCTGCGCTGTCTTAACCCCCACCCTCCCTTTTTGTTCATTGTTTGTTTTTTGTGGTGTTTGTAATTTAAGGAAGAGGGATGTCATCCCATGGCTAAAGTTTAGAGGATGGATATAAATAGTATTTTTTACATATAATGAAGGGAGCAGCGCTAGATGGAATTATCATATATGGCCAAGGATGAAATAAGACAAAGGAACAACAGTAGAACAACTATATAGTGTAGTAAGTTGAATACTGGTTGTAAATAAAGAAAGAGATGCACTATCAGTAAGTTCTTCTTTTATGTGCCTGGGCGGTATAATCCCCGCCTGAGGATGTGAGGTGTATCTCTTGTGGGGTGGTCTGGAGACGATGAAATATTAACAAAATGGATACTAATATAGTGTAGTTTACTCAGTTTCAAAGATGGGGAAAATATAGTATTTAAATATGCACTCACATTTTAGCCCTGAGTTCCATGTAATACAAGAGATAAATGACATTTATAATTAGATAATTTGTGACAGTGCCACTATAGTGCACCATATTTATCTAAAATCAGCTTGCAAAACCTGCAGGTCTCTTGTCTGCTGCCTTTGCAAGCCCTCCCCTTCTAACCCAGCACAGACTTTCTGTGGTTGTCCAATCACAGACTTCCCAAAGCAGCTCAATGAGAGGTTTCTGCAAGGAAGGTGCTCTGGGCAATTGTCTGGCTCGAGTTTCGCTTCACTGAGCTAAGCAACCAGGAAGTAACAGGACCTGTTGTCTGAATGACAGCCAGGTGGGTGTAAATGTATTTATTTAAATTTGTATTGAAATACGCACTTTTTGTAAAATGAAACACTCTTCACACATAAAGTGTTTCAGCGAGTTAAAGTGCTTTAGGGGTCTGATTGAACATTACGGGAATTGCGTATCACCTCTTCTTAGCCCTCTTGGGTGTGTCTCCCTCTTAGCGCCCCTCAATATCTCTATTCTATTCCCAGTGTGTCATACTTTCTCGCTATTGTGTCTCTACTCTCTAACCCATCGTGCCTCTCCTTAGGCCCTCGTTTGTCTCTACTCAATCTCCATTTGGTTTATATCATCTCTTTACTGTTTCTCTCCCCAGTCTCCATTCTTTCTCTCCACCTCCCCCAGTTGGTCTCTCCTACCTTAGTTTGTCTCTCCCTGTCCCTAGTTTACCCCTCCCCTATTCTATCTCTCCCTTTTTCCAGTCTGTCTCATCATCTCCCATATTCTCTTTCTCCCCTCCATTTTGTCTACCCCCATTCTGACTCTTTTTCTCCTCCTTTCTGCCTCTCCCTCTCCCCTAATCTCTCTGTCCTGCTCTCTCAGTCTGTCTGTATGCTTCCCCTGTCTGTTAGTACACTGGAAAACGAACACATTGAATGGACATGTAATAATGTTTTATTACATCTATGTTTAGATTAATAAAAAAAATAAAAACATCTGTATTGGTCTGATGGTAGAACATAATTTTTCCTAAACAATAACAGTTGATAATAAGCACCTATAATGAAAGATCTACAAGAAAGTCAAAAAGTCATTTTATTTTAATCATAATTGCTTGCATGTTGATTTTTTTTGTCCTAAATTTTAAAATTTCATTGTCAATTTTCCCATAATGTTATTAAACTGAGTTCACCTCCTTTTTAAAAAACATCATTATTCTACACTAGATTATATAGTACGTAAAAAAATATGTTACAAAAAAAAGTGTGTGCATGGAAGGGTTCTTTAAAGTTATTGCAGTTATCATTATATACAAACCTTCACATAATTACAAAAATGTGCATTCTGTTACAACTTTACAGTTTTTGGAAGCGATATGAAATCTGTCTTCAGAGACGCATCTTTTTCAGATACCCAGGGGAAATTCCATTCAAATATTCTATTCAATATTCTATTCAAATGATACATGTCAGTTGTATCATTCGGTCAATTAAAAAAAAAGTCGTAAAATAATATTTTTTATAAATGAATTCCATTCGCTGTGTCCTTTTTTTCTGTATGGTTCATTTCTAGATGGTTAAAAGTAGGGTTATCTGTCCCGTGATCAATATAGAGATCTGTCCCAATGTACTTATTACTCAAAACATCAATTTTCTCATCCTGAAAACAAACAAAAACATGTTTTATATGAATATTTTGCCAATCTACACTTTGCTATTTTTAAAGCATCTGTTAAATCATGAACTCTTGACATTTAACTTTCATATCACATACAGATATATAGATATAAAGCATACAGATATGTCCATGAATGGAAATAAGATTATACTAAAAGAGTATTCTGATTGCTGGGGTGTCCATTGAGATTGATTTTGTTGTGAACAAACCTGTTAGCAAACCTCCCTTGTGAAAACTTCTCATTGAGCTGCATTAGAAAGTCTGTGATTGGACAGCCACAGAAAGTCTGAGCTGAGGGAAAGGGGAAGGACTTGCAAAGGCTGTAGACAAGAGACCTGCACAATTACATGCATGCATGTTTTCATTTGGAGTATATCTAATAAATAGTGATTTATTTATATTTTTATTGGGGCAGTGGGGTGTCCTTTAACGTGATAGTCAAAATAAGCTGTTGGAAGTTAGGGTAAAATAATGTCTATTAGACCCCAAACCCGCCAGAGCCCCGAAAACCGCCTCCAGGGACCTGGTGGTCCGTTTTAATAGCGGGTCGGACAAGAATGCACTCCTTACAGCCCTGAGGGGACAAACACCGTATCGCTTTGAAAACATGCAGCTTACAATGCTGGCCGACCTTTCGGGGAGCACCCTTGCATGGAGAAAGACACTCCGGCCATTCACGACACTTCTCCAGCAGCATAACATCCGCTACCAGTGGAGACTTTCCCGCACACTGCTGGTGCACCAGGGAGCAACACCGCACACAGTGACCACCCTCCAAGAGGCTGCCGCAATACTACCAGCCCTGGGGCTCCCCCGGGATGCACTCACTCGAGCTACTCAACCTGAACAGCCCTCTCACTCCTGGGACCCTGCTAACATCCCACCTTTTGTCCCCCGACGGAGTACCGCAGATACCTACGCAGCAGCAACTACCTGAATGGAGCAGCAACTGACCGTACCCCACAGGGCCATTAGCCTATTTTAACCTACGTTACACCCAAAACACTTTCTTATACCACCCAAGAGACTGGCTCTACAACTTTGCCTGGATACTTTAATATGACCCCATCTACGGAAGAACCCAAGCCCTCTGACGACACCAGTGACCCAGGGCACAACGAAATCACCCTCAAGCGCAGCCAATGACAAGAATACAACCGGACGCTACCCACATCTCACATTGCCATTGACTGACTTACCACACCGAGACATAGACTGCCAACACCGCACATCCTTGGGCACGGACTTGCAGTCGTAGCCCGGCCCACTGGTACCATGCGGACACTGTTACTGTTTTGTTTTGATTTCGAACTTATTATTGTTTTAATAGCCACTAAATGCTTAATAGCCAGCTTTCACCTAAATGCTCCAGGAACACAGCCCATTACCAGATAGCTGACATGTTTAGACCAAGTTGCTTACCCAATTTTCCACAGGTCACCCTCTGGGGGGCATATTTAACTTGAATGCACTAGCTTTTTGCAAGCTTCACGATCTTTTTCTTTTGTTTAAACTTAGCGTATACTCATAGGCTACCGAATGCTTGTCTATTACACCCTATGCAACTAACAGCTTGTGAGGCAACTATAGTTCCACACACTAAGACAGGCATACACACGCGATGTAACCACTATACTAACAACACACAGCGGCGGCAAATACAGATGCCCTGAGAGGGGCTGCTCCACTATACCATACAAGCCTATCTCTTACCGACCAACTTACTGTATATAGTTTAAAGCCACTTAAAGACCAGCCGCACTTAACTTTAGGTTCAGAAGACACACAAGGTGCATTGTATCAGGACAACACCTAGAGCAAATTTAGATATGTTCTCATATGATGTTTCATATGAACCACGTTTACTTATGTTATTTTCGTAATTAAACTTCAATAGGTTGCCCTTCCTACGCTACCTTCTATATCTACTTTTCACTATGTTGAAATAACTGTTTAGTCTAACATACCAACTCTACAAAAATGTGCGAAACATCAAGCCATTGTTTACTCTGTGTACAAACTGTGACACGCTGTTGTGGCGTATGTTGATATGTCTGTAACCCCCCGCACAACAAAAATAAAGAATTAAAAAAAAAAAAAAATAATGTCTATTAGAAAGAAAGAAACCTACTTCTTCATTTTTGAAGCATGGAAATAGCGACTTCAGGTAAGCAAAGTCTTTAGATGTTAACAAACAATCACGATTTATATTTTGTTTTAATCCTCCTGAAAAAATAAAAATAAAATATTAATGAATGAATGATATATAGAGGATTCATAACAGTGAACCATACATCATGGAAAAATAGTACCATCGAGGGGTACTGCAGATATGATAATAAACCGCGAGACCCAAAGAAAATATCAAAATATCCAGCATGGAATTAAATTCCCAACACACCATTGATCGAAACTACTACCATAGTTTTATAAATGTGTATTTATTAACCCCTTAAGGACACAACATCTGGAATAAAAGGGAATCGTGACAGAATATTTCCATAATTTGTCCTTAAGGGGTTAATATGTGTTATTAGAATGGTCTGTGTATAAATAACCACTTTTGAATCAATGCTTTCCTATGGTTTCACATCACATGACCTAGTTTATATTATGTCTGTGAAGCAGAAGTGCTCTAGTGGCTGCTATTATACTGACAGCCACTAGAGGTGGACTTAACCAGTGTAAGCATTGCAGTTTCTAAAACAAATTGCCGTGTTTTACATTTCAGGATTAAAAGGATCAGGACATGCACACAGAGCACTCCACTGACATCAAGTGACCTGGGTGACGATTGTGTTCCTTTAAGTACTATACAAGAATATGACTTGTGTAATGTAAGAGGTGAGTCCATATTCGATTATTTCTGAAAATATTGAAAATCTTTGCTTACCTGTTAACAAGCTGACTATTACACCTACAATCACAGCAACGATAGTACCTATAGTACTAAAGTATAGATAGGACATGGAGTACCAGTTGTCAGCAAGGGCAGGTCTGTGAGAAAAAGAAAAGTTTAATGTTTTACAAGGTAAATTCAGAAAATTATCTATAAGTGAATAATTGACGGTGATCCATGCATAAGAACAGTCAACGTAGGACGTTAAAGGGATGCTAAAATTATTTTATCAATTTATTTAAGCACATAACAAGTCAAATGGTGTAGATTGATGTCAATTCAGATGTGATAAAATTATATCTAGAATATGAATTGCAAATTAATTGTATAAAATTATCTTTATGTCTTTTGCTAGGCTGAGAAAAACATTTGAGGTTTATTTAGCAACATACAGAAAACAATATTAAAACAATACAGAAAACGATATTCCAACATTTCAGCTATAATCATTAAACTGCAATAGACTAGTTGGAGATTTGTTTTATGAATCAACATTTTTCTACATTTTTGTGTTTAGGGTTTCATCTCACTACAATTTGGTGTTTAACGAACAGATTTCCACTGTCATTAGGAAACCTGTGCCAGGTTATCATTTCAAATGTCCATTTTTTGGTCAAAATCCCCAGGTTAACTATTATTCCAAATCAGCTATTGATGTCTAAAATTTAAAATTTAATTTGAACTCATGATAATTTATATCTCAGTGAATCAAGTCGTGACCCTTTGTACATATTAGCCATTTGCAATGAAGTAATATTAGTTACACACCTGCTGATTGGTTCATCTGCTAATAGTGTCGTTAGTGACGGCATTATTGTGGTGAAATTCGAGATGGTGAAATTGCAACCGTCAATTGAAAAAGGTTTGGGTAAAGTTCTTATGGGAAGAGGAGGATAGATTTGAGAACCAATGCCGACCCACAAAGATATCGTAAATCCAGACAGAAGACCAACTATAGCACCCTGGAACAAATTATAAAAAAGAAAAAGAAAAAAAAGGATTTAAAAAAACAAAACATTTTTGTTAGTGTAGATTTAGACTTGTATTTGTTTATTTTCTTGTTCTACTACCAAAATATATTTCAATGTATTACAGTGTGATAGACAGAGCTGTGTATAAGAATATATTAAAAATCCTACATTTATATTTCTTCATTCTATTGTGTGCACATCATTCTCCTTATCCTATAACAAATGCCAGTTCTAAAAGGGATGCCTAGATAAAAGGGACACAATAAGCACCCAGACCACTTCAGCTCATTGAAGTGGTTTGGATGCAATGTCCCAGTTCCACTTAGTCCATGTAAATAATTGCACTTTTAGAGAAACCGCAATGATTAGCTTGCAGTAGTAAGACTGCCTGATTAAGACTAAGACTGCCTGATTTACAGCCACTAGAGACACTTCCTGCTTGCTAGGCGACTTGCATGAGGGCATCCAGCGTCAGTAAATTCCCCTAGGAAAGTATGAAGCAATGCTTTCCTATGGGGAGGGCCTACTGCGCTCACGTTGCTTGCCGCGCATGTGCATTAGACCCCACCCCCCGCGTCCGGTGACGTTGGAGGAGGCGGAGCCCCTACCCAGCGCAAGGGTTTGTATTCCTTACACTATAGTAAAGAAGCAATACATAAATATCCAGAGGAAGTTGTCCAATGGACACTAAAGGTTCCTTGTAAAATGTAGAGTAATATGATATTAGATTACATACAATAAGATACATTTTATCAGATCTTTAGAAATAAGACATATAACATAAACCCATTAAAAAGAGCCGTAGACAAATAAAGGCTCTATGTAGTAACAAGGAAGGGGAAGGGGAGACTCTACAGTGGACTGGATGGGATGTTGGTAAAGGATGATAGGGGTGGAAGTAAATGAGCCTGAAATTATCTTTTGTATCAGCTACAGTTAACCTGTTGTGGCTATAATAAGAGGCAATATAAATCCTTATGAAACAATGCCACTATTGTGTTAAATACAATGTATCCAATGAAGCAGTGTCACACTATTGACTGTTACATAGGGAGATGACATAAAATGACCGATATCAGTGATGGCTAACCTTGACACCATAAATTGTTTCTGGACTACATTTCCCATGATGCTCAGCTAGCTATTAGAGTCTAAAAGCTAGCTGAGCATCATGGGAAATGTAGTTCAGAAACAATTTATGGTGTCAAGGTTAGCCATCACTGATCTATATATTATTTAAATCACTTGTGGTTTATGAGAAAAGGGCAAAAAGAAAAAACAAGTCCTCTGGATCAAAAACCACTATTATAAGTGAACTGTATAAATGTAGCGTTCTTCAGTGTAACAGTATATCAGTGCACACCGCTTTACATAAATGACAGAGAATGGGTTATAAAGGGCACCTTGAAGACATCATGCAACAGCCTTCCATGAACTGGCTAAATGGAGATTCGACTTCCAGGTCGCTAACTAGAAACAATTAGAAAAAATGGAAGGCTTGATGCTGCCAAAAACCCAGACTGAGTAGGCTGTAAAATTATCCCTTCAAACCCCCATCAAACAACCAGGTTCCCTCCAATTGCGTCCATATTTCTAATTGTTAAGAGTCTATAAAACATCTCCCATTGAAACTAGCTACCTAAATAACCATTGTGAAAACAAAGCGAGCTGTGCTAAAATAATAACAAGGAAAAGTGATACCTTACACTATAGGATCCCTTTAACAGGGATATTTACTAAACTGAGAATTCAGAGTGAATTCAAAGTGAATTTCAAATTTAAGGTCAGAAGAGCTGAACTGAATTTATAAAATGTTTCCAGTTTTAATCTTACATTTGAAATTCACCTTGAATTCGCACTTTTGTGAGTATCCTTGCTAATTTGTCCACACTGCGTACGTTCTACATGCAGTTGGAACGGACTTTCTCTCCTCCCCTGATAACACGGAGCTGTTAGCCATGCGCACACATCGCAGTCTTGCTGATCACGCTCTGATATTTAAAGCATGCCAGTTACCTAATATTGTCTGAAAACAAATTGCATTTTAACAAGTGAGTAATATTATTTCCATGTGACCAAGCGTTAGTACGTTTAGCTGAATATACAAGTGCATCCATAACCATTACCAATTTAAAAAAAGAAAGCCACTGATTGCATCTCAGCAGCCAATCAAAACAAGAGATTCAGATAGATGATTTGTTTAACCTCCAGCATTCCACAGGGTGTAGAAGAAGTTATGGCTGCTTGCCATGACTGATGATGCCTATGCCATTCATGTCATTAGGAAGTCAAAATTAACTACAATTAGTTCCGTCAATTTTAATAAAATATTTGCTAAACATTTTTTAAATGTTCTGCACCATATAGGTCATTGGAAAAAAATATCGAATGACAGAACCACTTTACCTTTACGTTTTTATTCCATATCGGAATCTTTGAATATCATGCTGGCATAAAGATTCTGTCATTAAACACAAAATTATAGGCAACGGAAAAACAAATTGCCAAATTAAAGCTGAACTGGAGGCTTTTTCCAAATCAGCTGCTATGGTCTAATATTGTGCAACTGGATTTTCTAATTACTACACTTTGGGTTTTGGAAAATAAACACTAGAAGTGTTTTTAAAGATCATTTGATATTCTTTCACTATTTTTATTCCTTACCTGTTTCCTGATATTGTGGTTGTGGTTTCTATTTACACAGCAAAAATTAGAATTGCATTGGTCTTACTCTATGTAGCAACAGTAATTGGCAAACAATGCCTCAGATTGTTTGTCTTTCATAACTACATTCTGCTTGAAAAATACTTACTGTTGAATTTGCAAATGGGAACAGAATGCCTAGGGTGAAAAGCCCCAACAACGGTCCTCCAACCATACCAAAAATAGAGAGTGCTGCCTGTAAGGAGAACAAAGAGAAAGCATGAATATTTTCTAGGCTTAGGGAAAAGACACTTACTGTATTCCTTTACATGAATAGGAAGTTAAGAGACAGACAGGGGGTAAGAGGGGTTTGAGTGAAACACAAAGCGCTGCTGAATCTGTGGGGGCTATATAAATCTAAATAATAATAATAAATTATAATAAAATTAAGACACACAAAGGGGGCAAAGGGGATTAAGAAACTCAAAATTAGGTTTAAGAGACACAGGGGAGTTAAAGGGACACTATAGACACTCAGACCGCTCTCATCTCAATTCATTTCTCTCCCAACCTGTTTCACACTGGACGTGGAAACATGGCAATATTTTCATTGCATGGTTTAAATGCCTCTTGTGACTGTCACTATGACAACCACCAGGGGTGCTTCAGACAAAATAGCAGAATGGCATTTTGTCTCACATGCGCACTAGCACACTACAGAATCCCTTTAACCCCTTAAGGACCAAACTTCTGGAATAAAAGGGAATCATGACGTGTCACACACGTCATGTGTCCTTAAGGGGTTAAACAATGTATTCTCAACATTCCATCAGAAAACAGCACTTTCAACAGGTGCTAGCTGTTCCAAACTGAAAATCCTGTGCATGATGCATGGTATCCTTACCTGCAACAACCCACCCATCAGGGAAGCCACGCCAGCCATGGCGATGCATACAGCTCCATACAAGAGACCTGTGCAGGGTAAATCATGCCATATCGTTACATTATCAAATCAGGAACAATGACAAGAGCAAAAACCTATTCATAGCCTGTTCCACGCAGCCAAGTGCGGGTGCTTCAGCTTAACTATGTGTTAAGTTTAACGCTTATGCTGGTTTGATATTGTTTTAAATTATCTGCTGTAATAATTAAATTTACTGTGTCCATTTACTGATGTGGGAGGCTTGGCATCTTGTGATGGACACAGTTGGACTTTTGTACAGTCATGTGTACAGCCCTTCAATTTACAACATTACACTATTTGCATTTGTGCTCTTGAACTAAATCGATCTTTGTTCATCATCAATTAACTCATTCAGATAAGCAGTAACATAGGTTATTATCTCCAATGTGCCAGCTTTGATATAACTGTTAGATTCATAATTCTGGGAAGCCTACTGTGGAATCAGAATATTTCTATATAAAAAAATGGAACATGGCAGGGCTGCCCACTGGCTCCAATGCTCTATATTTTGGCTATGGAATCTCTAGCGGCTCTAATCAGACAAAAAGAAACAGTACAGGGTATCCAGGCTGGCCAAACAGAACATAAGATCCTTTTATTTGGCGATGACGCCCTTCTGACTCTGACGAACCCCCTTGAGTCTATTCCCGCAATATTCAAACTGTTGACGGAATGTGGTGAATTTTCCAATTTAAAAATTAACATCATCAAAACACAGATATTAACTTTTGGGCTTCATAGCTTAGAGAAGAAACAGCTCAGGGATAGCTTTGAGTTTAATTGAAATAGCAGATTCATAGACTAACTCGGGGAGAAGATCACTAAATCATTTGATATTCTGATCAGTACAAACTATCTAAAGCTACTAGAAGAATTTAGTACATATTTTAAGAAATGGAGTAGGGGCGAACTATCTTGGTTAGGTAGGATAGAATCAACAAAAGGTTACTTGCTTCCACAGATAATGTACTTATTTAGGATGATCCCACTTGAATCCAAAATCTTGGATTGTTTTCAGGTAGCTATATCTAAGTTTATTTGGGCCAGTAAGAAACCCAGAATCTCTCAAAAAATACTTCAAAAATCAAAAGATATTTATACCCTCCCCAAATGGACAAATCTGTATTTAATTTAATGATCCATATTATGCTGGCAGCTAAAATATGCATAGTCAGAAATTGAATTGGAAAAAGCTAGGATATCAACATTGGCATGAAATAACATCTTAAATAACCTACCAAGGTTCTATGGAGAAAGGTTACTTTTTGATGAATAATTAATGGGACCTATACAAAGAAATCTGGGGGAAATGGCTAACACCTTCCTCTACTAATACCTTCTAGAAAGTATAAACAAAACCTTTATACTGTCAATCTCACGCCTAGTTGACCTTAAGAGTTATCCCTGATTTATCAATGACCTACTCCGCGTTCGAATGATTGACGAATGTACTATGAATGTGGATGGAATGTTGATTGATTTTATTAGAAAATATTTCTGATGCATTATGACTGCTGTCAAAACATATATATTTATAATAATGACAAGCTTTTATTTTTGTACTCTATATGCATCAGACTCTAATAAAGATGATATAATACATTTTTTTTTAAATTCTGGGAAGCCGAGCAGACAGACTATGTTGACATAACAATCTGATCCATATTATCTGGTATATGCAAACAGAGATTTTAACAATAAAGTATGATATTCCATCTTGGCATCTGCTTCTTAAGAATGTGATTGTGAAGATGCCATCTCTTTCCTTTGAAAGAAATGTTGTGAGATAATATATTTTTTCAAGACGCCTTTTGGTTCATACAAGGATCCAGTTGTATTACTCGTTGCATGTGGAACAAAGTAATCACAATTACATGTTACATGAAAACAAAAGTGCGCCAACTAGTGAGGATTTGTAATACTACTGCCTTTAGTAATAAAGTTTAGAGGGATACTATAAGTGCTAGGAATACAAAGCTCTGCCACGCCCTTCCCTCATGCACCCGCCTACCATGGGAATAAAGGGTTAAAAGCCCTTTATTTACTTACCTTATCCCAGCCCCGATGTCCCTCAGCGCTTGGTCATGGTTCCTCCTCCTCTGATGGCGCTTGATGGGGGAGTACGCGCATTAGACCTTTTCATAGGAAAGCATTAAATCAATGCTTTTCTATAGGGAAAAATCTGACGCTGTATGTCCTCATACAGAGCGTGACAAAGGTCCGTTTGGCTGCAGGAAGCTCCTCCAGTGACTGTCTGATAAACAGCCACTGAAGGCAGACTTAGAGCTGCAATATAAACATTGCAGTTTCTCTGGAAATAGGGACATTGCACCAAGACCACTTCAATTAGCTGAAGTGGTCTGGATGCCTATAGTGTCCCTTTAAACCAGAGGTGGGGAACCTTTTATCTGACAAGGGCCATTTGATTATTTAAAACATCATTCGCGGGCCATACAAAATAACTTGAAAATTAGCCTGCTGTATTTGGTCAAACAATTAACTTACTCACTCCTAATGTGAGGGCTGGAACTGCTCCTCTTTGATGTGTGATATTAGCTGGTATTGATGATGTTGCTACTCGCAGTGTGTGTGTGTGAGAGAGAGGAGTGCAGTGTGTGTGAGGGGCGCAGTGTGTGAGGGGTGTAATATGTGTGTGAGAGGTGCAATGTGTGTGTGAGGGGTTCTGTTTGTGCGAGGGTTGCTGTTTGTGTGGGGGATGCTGTGCGTGTGTGTGAGGGGGTGTAGTGTGTGTGAGGGGGGTGTAGTGTGTGAGGGGTCCAGAGTGTGTGTGAGGAGGTGTAGTGTGTGTGAGGTGCAGTGTGTTTGTGTAAGGGGTTCTGTGTGTGTGTGAGTGGTGCTGTGTGTGTGAGCTGTGCGGTGTGTGTGCTGTGCTGTTTGTTTGTGGAGGGGTGCTGTGTGTGTGAGGGTTGATCTATACAACAAAACTGCTTCATTAACCCCTTAAGGACGCTGGACGGAAATTTTCCGTCATTGCAGCACTCCCCTGCAATCGCGGCAATCGTGGGGTTAATCTTCCTGTAGTGTGTCTCCATATCGGAGGCACACTACCATGGGCAGTTTCACTGACGCAGCCCATGTGATCGCTCTGACCGGGAGTCAGAAGGATCACACGTGCTGCAGTGAAACCCGATCTGTTTCCCTGCAGCTCCGTGTGAGCTGTGAACTGCAGAGTGACAGATCAGTGCTGATCTGTCTCTGGCTGTAAAAAAAAACAGTTAGTTACAAAATCCCACCCCCCTCACCTCTTCCAAATAAAATTGAACCCCTTCCTTTCCCTGTATTTCAGTGTGATCTGATTTTTTTTTTTTAACCCCTGAGGGTTAACTTTTATTTTTTTTACTCCTAAGGGGTTAAATGTATTTAATTAATTCATTTAAATATTTTAAAATATTTATTTATTTATTTAGCTAGGGTGGGTAGAAGTTAGTGGGGAAATTGGGGGATTTACGGTTAGGCTAGTTAGGGGTTAAAAGTAAAAAAAAACAATTAAAAGTGAAAAAAAACTTTTGAAAAGTTTACACAAAGTTTTTAAAATAGTAAAATAAGTTGTTAAAAGCTAAATAAAACTTTTTAAAAGTTAAAAAAGGGGGAAAATGCGTATTACCTCTACACTTGGTACAGGCTAGCGAAAAATGATACCACGCTAAGGTTTCAAATATGCCTTTTGAAACACCCTGGGGTGTCTTCTTTAGGAAATAGTATGCCTTTGTGAAGTAATTGGAATACACAACCTATTAAAAAAATTCCAAAGTGGGGCATGGACCCAGCGTAAAAATTCGAACTTAAATGGCTGTGTCTCAAATGTGCCCCTTCAACGTTGTCATATACCTGGTAAAAGTACACACGGGGGTATTGCTGTACTCAGATGACATAGCGGAGTAACATATGATGTATTATACTGCTGTAGCACATATAAGGTTTGCAAAATATATATTACAAACTCATTGAGTATGTCAAAAAGGCATAAAAAAATGCTTATTACCACTACACTTGTTATAAGCTAGCGGAAAAATTATTTCACGCTAAGGTTCAAAATACGTCTTGAAATACCCTAGGGTGTCGTCTTAAAGAAACGGTATGCCTTTATAGGGTAGCTGGAATATATAGCCTGCTAAAAAACTCTAAAGTGGGGTAACAACACAGCGTAAAAATTCAAAGTTTGAAAAAAACTGCAATGGCTGTGTCTGAAATGTGCCCCTTCAACGTCCACATATACCTGGCAAAGGTACATACAGGGGTATTGCTGTACTCAGACAACATAGCTGAGCAACATATAAAGTATTCTAAAGCCGTAGCACACATAAGGTTTGCAAAATATACAGTACAAACTCACTGTGTGTCAAAAAGGCAGAAAAAAATGCTTATTACCACTACATTTGATACAAGCTAACGGAAAAATTATCCCACGCTAAGGTTCAAAATTTGCCTTTTCAAATACCCTCGGGCGTCTTCTTTAAGAAATAGTATGCCTTTTTGGGGTAGTTGGAAAAAGCAGCTTGCTTACATATTTAACCCATTAAAACTCTCCATGTAAATTCACACTTAAAAACCTGAACTTGTCACGTCTCTTTCACAGCACTGTAACTTCACAAAATAGTGTCTAGGTCATACATTGGGCTTATTGTTTTACTCAGAAGAGGTAACTGAGCATACTTAGGGGGAATTTATGACAGTGGCACTTATCAAATGTAAGAAATAAGCAGCGAAAATGCAACATGTATGCAAAAAAATTAAAAAAAAATTCTCACCACAACATTTGAAATAAATTGGTGAAAAAATAGTGGCAAATTAAGGTATAATATATGCCTAGTAACATACCCTGGAGTGTCTTTCTCAAATGGAAGGCCTTTGTGGGGTTATTTGAACAGTCAAATGCCACAAAATCAGACATATGACCATCTATGAAAATTCCAACTATAGAAACTGAAATAGCATGGTCTCTTATATGGCATTGTAGCTTCACAGAAAAGGTATACAATGGGGTTATCGTTTTACTCAGCACATGTAGCTGAACACAATATGGGGTTCTGTACAGGGATAGCACACACTAGCTTTGCGAAATACACATTACAAAAACCTTGTAATGTGTGTATATACCAAAAATAGAGAAAAAATAAAATTTTACTCCAATATTTAGCAGAGATTGGTGGTGAAATGGCTACGCAAAAAGTGTCAAACTAACCTTAGGTAAATAGCCTGTGATGTCTACTTTATATAAATATATACTTTTGTGTGCCAATTTTGCTTCCTGTAATGGGTATTAAACTTCTAAGACAAACATACCAACTTCTAAAATTGTTTCACATTGAAATTTTATTTTAGACCTTGTAGTTTGTGACTTGTAACTTTCAAAATAAACTGAAATCCTAAACATATTATGCATTTTGTAAATCAAGACACATAAATGAATTTATTTTGAATTACTTTTCCTCAGCTGGACATATTACACACACATTATTATTGCCAAAACTTGGGGAAAAAATTTTTTTTTGTTTTTTTCCACATTATTTTGCATTTTTTTGTAATAAATGAGAATTTATATATGTATATGTCACATCAAATTAAAGCCCTTTTTGTTGAGTTAAAAACGGTATATAATATGTGTTGATAAAGTAAATGAGAGAGATGCAAATTGCATTTGAACACAAACAGCAAAAAATGCAAAAATTGCTTGAGTCCTTAAGGGTATGTCCAGCTTCTGAAGCTGTGTCCTTAAGGGGTTAATCTAAAGTTGTTTAGGTACTTAGAGTGTCCCTTTTAGAAAGGTATTAACAAAAAATGAAAGAATTGCTTTAAACTTGAACACAAATTGTTGATTGTTGTGTATTTCACCATTAGTATAGTGACATTTCCTAGCATAATTTGGCTAAGCACAAGAGCACACTAATCCCCATCCAACCCTACACACTATAAGGAAATATTCTATAAATATAAGCACATTTAAAGGTCATTTCCTCAGCATGGAAAAAGCTCAGTTAGATTTTCTTTGTTATCAAATGCAATTAATTGTTCCCCTGAGTTGTGTACCTGTGCACATTGCTGTGTGCTGTTCTTTATGTCTTTTCACAATGGATTCATTGGCTCAGCGCTCGTTATTGTGAAATGTTTGCTAATGCTTGAACAAGTGATACCCAATTGTTAGAAAAATATAAGAACAAACAGATAGCATTGCTCTCGCGAAGTGATCAGCAAACATTGAAAATCTTACTTGTTCCTTTAGAAATCCAGGATAGCTTGGTTTCACTGAGCGATTTGAAGTAAGGTTTTATAAGGTCTTCTACAGTAACGGCAGCTAAAGCATTAATACTCGACGACACAGTGCTGTAAAGTAACAAACGCATACATTCTAAAATTGCAGTACATTGTTATGGCTGACCTACAAGCTTACATTTAATCTATGGAGCTCTAGAGGGTTGTATCATATGTACAATATTATACCTATATCGTGGTAACAATTTGCTAAATTGTGAGCAGGATTTGAAAAAAATATTTCAGTGGCTCATCCGTCGCTCCAAACTGATCTTTTTTTATTCTACTATATGTTTTAGAACACTGTTAATACAAATGGAACTAGAATTATATTTTCTTTCTATTGCAGTAAATACAATCTTGCCACAATATTCAAAGCACCAAAACAGTTTTTGATTTAATACGTAAGCAATTCAATATCTATCATTAAAGGGATCCTCAAAGCACCATGACCACTTCACTGTTTTTAAGTGGTCATGGTGCTTGAAGTCTGCATCTGTAGCATTTCACTATGACATTCTGCACAGATGCACAGATAGACATATAGCACGTTGCCACCGGAGGTGGAACTTCACACCTGGCAGCGTCATTACCCAGCCTGAAAGAAGGGGTATTGGGGCTGCCATGAGAAATTGGGGCTGGATTGCAAGTAAGGGGGAGGAAGGGGGCAAGACAGTAAGGGCTACTCTGTCTAAAATAGTATTTTATTAAAACACAGTTTTTTGGTTGCAATAACCTTTTAATACATTGTAATGGTCAGTGACATACCTTAAGGTTCCACTGTATGCACAGGCGACAAACAGCCCTGGAAGTCCAGGATAGTCCCTTAGAATGTCCAACGCGAGATAGGGCATCAGCTAAAAGTAATTACATGTACATTTTACATGCATGTTATCAAAGTAATTGAGCATTTCAAAAGTACAATTGTACACATCATTAGAAAGAAATTGTTTGTACCTGTTGTCAGTTGGAGCAGGACATTTAGCAACCTTTTGCAGGAATTGTATGCAGTAGATATTCTGTCACCCACTCCTGTTGTGTGTATCTCCTGGCCACTCTTATGTGTCTCTCCTAGACCCCTTACCTCCTTACGTGTCTCAGTTAACCACCCTTTACTAGTTCTGTGTCTTTTAATTCCCACTCACCAGCTGTGTGTCTCTTAACTCCAATCACCACTTGTGTATCTTTTAACTCTCCCTATCCAACCTACCAATATTGTAAGATATGCAGATATATGATAATAATATCCAGCCTACAATGGGATTTGCAAATGGTGTATATGTATATGTGCATGTGCCTATTTATAAACATGTACCAGAATGTATCTAGGACTCTAACATGTCTTGCTTTTACCTGATCTGGGGCTGACACAAAATTGGCAGTAAATGGGTCGCAATCCTTGTATATTGAGTACATAGCCAACCCACTCAATACTGCACAGGTCAGAATTGCCCAGAGTCCAAGAAGATTAATATAAAGAGACCTGTGATGATAGAAACAGCAAAGTAAATTAAACAAGTAATCAATGTGCATTTCCTGGCTGATAACCTAGTAAAATGTTCACATATTGCAAGAAAACAGTGACAGACTTCTCAATTTCTTTCTTTAGTTAGTTATCTCTAGATAGATGGATGGATGAATAGACGGACAGACAGATGGAAATAAAGATATTCCTTATATTGCTTACACCCCCTTCATACAACTTAAGCTTGATTCAATAAAAAGAACCACTTCAATCTCTGCTGTGGTATAGTGTTATGTGTTATGTTAAAATAAGGAGCTAGAAATTAAGCTGTCAATCACGCAGAGAATGCTCTTATATATCAGAAAATAAAGATTTAGAATGGATAGAGAAACTCACATTTTTGCATGAAATAAGGATTTGCATGAAATGTATCTCTGGACTTGAGACTGATTGACACCATAGATTCCGGTCCACGTAAAGGTTCCTCCGATGAGTATAGTCCAAAAGGAATGTCTCTGCAGTGGATTGGGATTAAAACTAAACAGGAAAAAAGAAGTGCATATTGATTGAAACTGACAAACATTGTAGTTCAGGATTGTTTATCTTACCAAACTTGTCTCTTTTCAATTAGTTGTAGCATTACATCGTTCAGGTCTTTTTGCAATAAGGACATACACAGTGCTAAGTGTAGCTATTCAAAACACAAGTTCATAATTAACACACTTTTAAATACAAGAAAATACATGGAGTCTCACCAACGCATTCGTGGTGAGCAGACATGGCACATGTAAGTGAAACCAGATGATGATGTATTGCAGTTTAGGTTTGGCCGGGACATCTTGCAGTGACAATAATACGTTATCTGGAAACTCAAGGCTATCTCCAGTAATGCAAACCTATCTTTTTAGAAAGCCTTTTGCTCCTGGCTCCCACGTGCATTTGTGAAGAAAAGTGAAGCTGCACAATATATTCTCTGGAGTTCGAAATATTTCCAGCTCAATTGTTTTGGCCTAGAATTTATGCGAAGATTAGATGACAAAGTTATGCCTCAAAAAGAAACAAATTTCACCAGATAAAATATGGCTGGACATTCAATAAGTATTTCTAACAAGACTGCTCAAAGTCAGTGGAGGAATAAGTTGGTACAAGGTAGGTAAAAAGTATATCAATTCTGGAACTGTTCTGACTCCTTCTCCAGGAAATTTATTTTACAAACTCTTGTCCTACAATAGCTGTTTCCCCATCTCCCTTGTCCCGTATATTTTTTGTAACCGTCTGTCCCCACTAAGCTTCTCTCTCCTTAAGACCATTATTCCACCTTCTCAATCTCCTGACAGCCATTTCATTTCACTCTATATTTTATTGTCATCATGTTTAATTCCTTTTTGCTACCCCCACCTTATTTTCCTCTCCATCACAAATTTTGTGTTGTTTCTTATTTTTAAATTGTCACATTGTTATCTTGATTGCTGCATTCCCTCCAATATATCTCATATATTAGCACTTAAGGCGGTGACATCTCTTCTTAGAGTCTGGTGGCTATGGGGTGCAGTGCAAGATAGGTATGCTTACCTGAAGGTGTCTGTCCTGCTGCCATCTTTTTCGGTGTACCCTCGTCAGCTACTGGAGCTTCTTCTGCCAAGAACTACATCAGTGCTGCACTCTTGTGCATAGATGAGTGTACAACACTGAGGTATGTGGAGGATCCTGTAAGAACACGGGAGCCTCCATAGATCACATCTTGTGATAAGCAAGATGATGCCTAAATCCCACAGCTGTAACTTCAAGCAGCTGCTGGGATTGGACAAAAGTTGACAGTGGAGCTCCCTACTTTGTCTCACAGTATCTTTCTATTGTGTTGAGATTGCAAGATTATTTCATAAAGATTATATCATTATGAAATACTATGAAGTGACAAAGCCACTTTAATACATTAATAATAACGATTCTAATAATAATTAATAATGCTGATAATCTGTGGTCGCTTTCCACAGGCATGAAATACTACGAGACAATAATAAATGTTTTTAAAAAGACTTACTCCCAAAAGTTCAGTCTGCCTCCATAGTAAGAATCATTCAAGATAGGTTCGATTCCACCTCGAACAACTACCGCTCGGATAATTACAGAAGAAAATCCAGCAACCATGATTCCAACTTGGAATACATCTGTCCATACCACTGCTTTCAGGCCACCCTAGCGATCAATAAATAAAACAGATAAATATCTAATAAACTGGATATGTAAACGTGGCTTGCCTAAAATTAGAAACATTAAAAAAAATTCTTATTCGGATATTTAAGGCTAAAAATATCCAATGTCTTGGTCAATTGACTGCAATTTCCAGGCTAGTAAATAACCTGTATAACGTGTGCACTGTCAAAACATGGAATTCACCAAAGATTTTCATAATCTGATAAACTAGTGAAAATTAACCTTTAGAAATTAGTAGTAATTGAGTCAGCTGTTGTGGCAGTAGAACCTCTACAGTAGATGATCTAGCAGAAGCAATAGAGGTCCTCACACTTTCCTTCCTCATATGCACTCACTTTTCACTCATGTGTTCTGATGGAGTTTTTGTTTTTTGTTCCTGATGATTTTCCAAATGCAAGCTCTTCCATCTGTGAGCAAACCTTTTTCTTCCCTATACAGGTCTACACTGAAATCACTGGTAAATGACATCCCAGAACAAAACTCTTGTCCTATTTCTAACAATCTCCAAACCTGGTCTCCTCCAATCAGAACTAAATTCTTCTGTTTTCAACCAAAGTGTTTTGTACTCCAATTCTACGAAACGTAGCAGGAAGCCAACGCTAATTTAAAGTGTCATAGTAGCTAACATAAAAACAGTCACTTTCATGGTTTTGAGAATTACTTAATATTGCACATCCATAAATATATTAATACTATCAAAAAAGTTTAGGAAAGAAATTATAGCGTAAAAAAGCAATTATCTGAAAGAAACCGATGGTTGGATAATGAATCAACAATATTCCAGTAGTGTCAGATGACTGAGAACATTTAATGTTTGTAGAATATTTTTAGTACATGCTTGTGTAATGTATGTCCATACAACTCGTGTTGACAAGAAGAATGGAAGTACCCACACATACCTCCTGATCAAGTCATTTAGATCTTGTCAACAGTGGACACCTACATTGGTTTATCATCCTTATCACCTAGATCATCCTTATCAGTGTACATTACTCATTTTTACTCATGCCATTAAGGGAAATGTACTGAACTGCCTTATGAAACAAGCATAATAAATATAACTAATATTACTCTGCTATGGTAAATCAAGGCTTATAATGTTGAAAAACAACAAGTTACCAAAATATGGCCTGTATAGTACTGGATTTAAAAATACTTGACGTTAGTCCCTCTTTAAAACAAATGTGTAAATATATTAACAATCTTATTACATAAGCAAATAAAAACACAGACAGGTGAATTTATTCATACATAGATAAGTGAGCACAACATTATGATCTTTAAAAATAAGTTCTTACCATTGTGCAGTAGAAAGTGCACACCACTCCTGTTGCTACAACTGCACCCCATAAGTCAAAGCCGGTGACTATAAAGAATACAAAATATTAAATATATTTAATCCAAACAATTAAATTCACAGTAGGCCCTCTTCTATATGATGTTTAATCCCTAGGATTGTCTTTTGAGTTTTTAAAAAAAGAACAAAACAATATAAATATTTTTTGTCCTCTAGGTACCCGTTTATGGGATTGAGTCAGAGGGGGAACCGGTGTATCCTTTATGAAGTAGATAGCAGATTATTTGCTCTCTTATTGCTGAAACTTAGATTTCACCAGAGGCACTTGATGCTAAGGACATCAGAGGTTGGTCATATCAGGTCACATGAAATGGCCTCACCCTGATGTGACATCTATCGAGTGTCTCCTGGTGGCTGCAAGACCATAACTTTGCTTACGATAATGTAGAAACTGTTCACAGACAAGTATATAAATTCTTCGAACATACCAAGGATGGAGGACAGGAGAGCGAAGACAACAATTTGCTAAGACGGAAACCGGAAAATTGAAGCATATGTAATAGGGGAGAGGAAGAGAACTAAGAGTACTAGACAAAGAAATGGAGGGCAGAAAAAGAGTTGGAAGCAGACATTAAGTTGAAGGTGTGGACATCACCTGGGAGAGAAGGGAAATTAATGCAGCTGGCAAAAGGGAGGACAAAAGAAAGACAATGGGAGGCAATATAAAGGTAGCAATAAATCTGCTGAGAGGATAATGGGAATTGTAAAGAAAGTGGGAGAGATGACATGGAATGAAGAGAGAAGAACAACTGACAATCAAGTCGAGTGATAGGGTGTTAGCATAAACAAAGGGGACAGATTTGGAGAGTAGATCTGACATAATATAAGAATTAGAAATAGCTAAAAGAAGTCTGGACTGCCATGCCTAGATCTGAGACAGCTATGAATCAGATAGAGATAGATAGATAGCTAGATAGATAGATAGATAAAAAGATATAGACAGACAGACAGATTACCTTGATTTAATGCCAGAGCGGGAGCATAAATAACTATTCCAGTATATAAAATCTAGAGAAGGAAAACAAACATTAGATGGAATAATCAGATTTGTGTATCATAGCTTCTTCGTCATTTTGATGAGCTTCCAGCCAGTTCCAACTATGACAATAGTAAAGACAATATATGCAAGATAACATTTTGTTTATTTAAAGAATACATACTTTTTTTTTATGTCCTGTGAATAAAATACACAAAACAGTTCAGTAAATAAAACTATAAATATTTGGAGTAAGTAGCACAAATACCACTAGATGGCAGTACAACTCTGAGGGTAAATAGCTTGACTCAGGTGCAACAATACACATGCAAGAAGAGTCTGCACACCACTCTGTTACACTTTATACTGCTGTATAGATAATGGCAGTACAAAATAAGAACAATACCAGATTTACCCTTCCTGCTACCGAAGGGCAGTTTTCTCAATGCACATCCCATCAAAAATGGATATATGCATAAACTTTAGTACTTTCGAGTAGATTGGTGAATGCATCTCATTTGGGTTATGTAATTTGGGGGTATTTGATTGGATGTGTGCAGGCTACTAGTTTGGGGTTAAATTGGATGGTGAATGTGACTAGATGGGTAGTTGGAGGATAAGTGGGACAAGGCTGGGAGAGGGTGTGTGTGTGTGGAGGCTGCTTGTGGTGTGTGTGGGGGGAAATTCCTTGTAGTGGTGCTTGTTTCTGGGGGAAGCTGCTTGTGGGGATGCTGAGAGTGGGGTTGCGTATAATGAGGGAGGCTTCTTGTACAGTAGCATGTGCGGAAGCAAGACTGTTTATGGTGTAGTATGTGTGTGTGTGCACAGGACTAAGAGCTGTATGTGGATAGAGGCTGTAGTGCTTGTGTTTATGAGAGATAAGTGCTGTAGCATGTGTTTGGGGACTATTTTGTGTGTTGGGGAAGACAGTGGCTGTGTGTTTTGAGGGGGAGAAATGAGCTTTAGTATGTCTTGATGGAGTGATATAAAATATACATATACATAGCCAGGGAGGGGGAAATACTGACCCTTCATGGTTAAGTGGGTACTCGTTCCCAAGGAGTGTTGCAATGGTAACCAATTGTAACACTTGCAGGAGCAATACATGTTGTCTGCAACCACCAGGGGTCAGGGCCGGCGCTACCTGTTAGGCGGACTAGGCAGCTGCCTAGGGCACCCCTTGGGAAGGGACGCCGCCAGGAGCGCCGGCCCCCCTCATGCTGCAGCCGCCCGAGCGCTCTGTAGAGAGCCTTAGGCGGCTGCAGCTTTGCCCGGGCTGGTGCGTCCATGAGGGCGCACCGCCCGGGCGCAGCATGAGGAGAGGGGCTGACAGGAGGGAAGCGCTCAGCGCTCCCTCCTGTCACTCCCTCACTGTAGCGTGGCCGAGCTCTGTATGGTCCACGGGTACAGGGAGCATCTGTCTCCTGTACCCGGCCGGACTAACAGGAAGTGCACACTGAGTGTGCCCTTCCTGTTAGTCCGGCCGGGTACAGGAAACAAAAGTTCCCTGTACCCGCGGACCATACAGAGCTCGGCCACGCTACAACAGAGGTAGGGGAGGGGGAGAAGGAAGAAATTGACAGGGGGGGGGGAATTGACGGGGGGAATTGACAGGGGGGGTAATTGACAGGGGGAAGAAATTGACAGGGAGGGGGGAGAGAAGGAAATTGAGAGGGACGGGGGAGAGAAAGAAATTGACAGAGGGAAATTGACAGAGTGACAGGGGATGGAGGGGGGATGAGATTGGGGAGGGGAGAAGAGAGGTACAAGGGGGGAGAAGAGAGTGACAAGGGAGGGGGGAGAAGAGAGGGACAAGGGTGGGAGAGGGGGGAGAAGAGAGTGACAAGGGAGGGAGAGGGGGGAGAAGAGAGTGACAAGGGAGGGGGGAGAGATTTACATCCATCACACACACACACACACATACACACACAATCACACACAATGCACCCGTTACACACAAAGACAATGCACCCCTTGCACACAGAAAAACACACAATGCATTACACACACACACAGACACACACACACAAGCAATGCAACCCTTACACACAATGCATCCCTTACACACACAGAAACACACAATGCATTCCTTACACACACTCAATGCACCCCTTACACACACTCAATGCACCCCTTACAGACACACACACTGCATCCCGTACATACACAGAAACACACCTTGCACACCATACACATACAAACACAGATTCACACAATGCATTCCTTACACACATATCAGGACATCCCCTACACACTCCACCCCCTGTGAACAAACTCATTGGTGGAACATGAAGGTGGACCCTGGGACCCAGACCTTGAGCTGTGTAAAGGGCCCCCCAAAAATGGAGCTGCTTCCCGTTCTCCCAGAACATTGATTTTTGTGACCACAGTTACAAACAGCCTCCAGAGAGCCTGTTCTACACCAGACCAGTGGAGCCAGACTGCAGCTAGAGCCCATCATCATCCTCATCTGGTTGTAAGTAGGCAATCTAGTATATTATTCGTGGCACTAATCTCTAATTTACCTCACATTAAAGAAACACTATAGTCCCCAGAACCACTGCAGCTTAATGTAGTGGTTATGGTGTCTATAGCCTGTCCCTGCAGGCCTTTTAATGTAAACACGGCGGCACTGCAGCACTGGCGTTAGTTAACATGGCAGATCATATGGGTGGGGCATTGTGAAGTCACATGGAGGGGGGGCGGCAAACTTTACTTTTGCCTAGGGCGGCAAAAATCCTTGAATTTCCAAGAATCCCAAGAATGTTCTGTCTGCGGAGGTAGATTGTTGATCTCCCCATTGGCCGTGCTGCCCCTCTCATGCCTGCCGCCTCGAGGCCATGGCCTAGATGACCTTATGGGAAAACCATTGCTGAATAAGAATAATCTTTCTGAGAAGTTGTGTAACAGGCAATGTGATTCTCAGTTGTATTTATAGCCAGCGAGCCAGCCAACTAGCCAAGAAGACACACAAATGACCTGTGTTAACTTGCAGAGTAGCTTCATTCATTTTTTTTTATGAATGAATCTACTCACAGACATCTATGCACTGTGTGGCTGCACAAGTTTTCTCATAGTAAATGATGAATGTGTGCTATAAAAATCATACTGAAGCTCTACAACATGCATACTTTGTATGAGTAATCTATACAAGATCTTTCATAGATCAGAGGGAAACCATTCATGATCCTAGAAGTCACAATTAGGGAAGACCAATATAGCTGCTTCTATTCAGCTCTGAAACATTATGTTTCTATAACACTCCCACTATCCAATGACATGTATGCAAATGAGCACAAACAGCATGTACACTTGATACATTTCCGAACAACATTTCGGTAGGTTCTCGTAGCAGTGAACTGTTACTTCATACGTAGCTTATTTAATATGCTCCATCTTAGAATCTTTATGGACCAACTGCAGTTAAAAACTGGATTGACAATATAATGGGGGTCTCCACAGCAGTTTAAGGAACTTTATTACAATAAGACCATCATGTTTCTTACAATACCCATAAGTAGGGTGTGTGAATTGTTTGATAGGGTATTTTTTAATAACTAATAAAAAGAATAACTAGTGTATATGGCAAAAAACAATATTTCTGCCTGCTGTGCAGGATGTCTTAAATTGAGTAAATCATTCCCAGAAACCATCAGCTGATACACCTACCAACACCAGAGACATTGTGTGTCTTCTCTAGTGACCCAGCCCTAGATGGCTACTATAGAAGACCCTTATGCCTCAGGTACATCACAGAGATGCGTTCACAATGACCCACCCATGCAGTCCTCGCCTCAATGGTATGTGTAAGCACCTCCAGTAATCTTGAATGGGGCAGCCCCAGCCACCAAACAAGACATCCAGAATCTCTTATTAGACATACAGAATCGGCTGGCGGTGATTAAAGCTGATCTGCAACCGATTACAGACAGGGTGCACACCTCGGAGGAGGACATTATTGACCTAGCACAGTATGGCTTCTGTGAGACCCTGTGAGAGACTCTATCCAGAATATTCAGGCTACTCAACATACATTTGTAATCAAAATAATTCAACCCCAATTGAAAATCAGATTTATTGTTAAAATGTACAGACTTTCAACTGTTTGCAATGAACAAATCAAACAAAAGCAATTGGAATAGCTCAACACAACGAATGCTTCAAGTGGTTACCCCAAATTCAACTGAAAATGCAACTTATAATGACTTCTCCAGTCTCAAAATTATTCAACCCCCTAAAAAGAATCCCTCACAACAGCACAAATATGCAAAACAGGTGTTGTCTACAGCACACCTGATATAACTAATTAAGGGCCACATTAGTTGCACCAGATGTACTTGAGCTTAAACACCTAAATGAACTAAACTGGCTAGGGGCTTGTTGAATGATGTTTGATGCATATTAGAAATATAGGTAAGTCAAAAGAATGGTTTACAAAGTTAAGAGAAGAGAACATCGCCCTTCACAAACAAGTACCATGATTTAACCCCTTAAGGACCAAACTTCTGGAATAAAAGGGAATCATGACATGTCACACATGTCATGTGTCCATAAGGGGTTAAAAAGATAGCAAAGGCACTCAGTGTTCCTAAGGACACAGTTGGAAGCATAGTTTGCAAATCAAAGTTGAAGGAACAGTGGTTACACTACCTGGACGTGGCTGAAAAAGGAAGCAATCTTGACTGCAACTAGATTTCTGAGAAGGCAGGTTGTGAAAACTCTCAAGTGACTACAAAAGAACTGCAGCAATACTTAGTGGCAACAGGCACTGAGGTTTTAGTGAGCACAGTAAGATGCATACTAAACGCAGAAGGCTTCCATGCCAGAACTCCAAGATGTACACCACTACTGACCCAAAAGCACAAGAAAAGTCAGCTCCACTATGCTCAAAATTATATAAATAGGTCACAGAAGTTTTGGGATTCTGTTCTGTGAAACGATGAAAAAAAAACCTGGATCTTTTATGCCCAATAAATCTGTGGTATGTCTAGAGGAAGAAGAATGAAGCATACGCTGAAAAGAACACTTTGCCTACAGTTGAGCGTGGTGGTGGCTCGGTGATGCTCTGGGGCTACTTTGCATCCGCTGACACTGGAAACCTGCAGTGTGTGGAAGCAAGATGGATTCATTAAAATATCAGGCAATCCTAGGAATAAACGTCATGCTGTCTGTGAGGAAGCTGAAGTTTGGGCGTCATTGGACCTTCCAACAAGACAATGATCCCAAGCATACCTTTAATTCTTCAAAATTCTGCAGTGGCCATCACAGATACCTGCCTTGATCCCCAGAGAAAATCTCTGGTGGGATTTGAACAAGGCGGTTGCAGCACACAAATCAAAGAATATTACTGAAATCGAGACCAGTGCTCATGGGCAATGGGCTAAGATTACTCAAGAACGCTTCCAGCCCATGGTGTCTGGCTATGCATCTTGCTTGCAGCAGTTTATAACAGCAAAAGGGTGGTCTACTAAGTACTAAAGATGCTTGCCATGAAGGGACAGAATCATTCAATGTGTAGAGCTATTATATTTGCTTTTGTTAGATTTTTCATTGCAGCTGAAAGTCTGTAAATTTTGACAATAAACCTGATTTTCAATGAGTGTTGATTAATTAACTGCTTGAGACGATAGGTCTAGCCAGAATAACCATGATATCAGAGGCATTGCGGACAACATCAGTGTAAAGGAGCTCCTACAATACACAAGACACCTTATGGCATCCATATTACCTCCTTAGCTTGGCTAAGATGTTTACCATCGGCAGGATATACCATTTGCTTAAGTCACCCAGACCACCACCATCCACAGTAAGAGATGTTATCATCCGCTGTTCACCTTGACATCACAAGAGACACATCATGTCAACGTTGCAGGGCAAGACACCTTACTCTTTTGAGGAATTCAACTTTACTTTTTATCAAGATCTAACAAGGTGCACTCTACAGTGGCAAAGGTCTCTTAACTTTGTAACACGCCAACTGCGGTCAGCTGGATGGATGCCACCAATATTCCTAGCAATTACTCATAACAGGACTGCATATCTTCAAACGCAGAGGCAACTGCCTTCCTTAGGGCTTTGGGACTGCCTGTACCTGCTAAGGATTCAGAAAGACAACCCGACACCCATGTCTGGGACCCGACAAACATATCCATCCCCCTTTGTCTCTAGAGGAAATATGGAAGGATAATTCGGAACCTGAGTAGGATTGGGGATTCTATGGATACAGGCATTTTTTGTCCACATGTTCAGTTTTCTGTTTCTACCATTTTTCATATATTCAACACATGTATCTCTTCTCATTGCATAAAGTTCTCATAGCCAACAATATATTTCACTGTCTTTTTGATTTAAAGTCTCACGCCTGCCAACTCCCATGTAGCCCTCCTGGTAAGGGGTATCAAATGCAGAGAGCTTATTAATTGCCCGATTAAATCTGTTGTATTTTTTTCTTTGTGATATTATTGCTCTTTATTTTTCATTAATATAGTACTCTGTCTATAATTAAAAAAAAAAAATCGATCCCAGTGATATCCAGGCTCCTGGCCTTAATCGGCTTCTCACTCTTAAAGGAAAATGTTAAAAATTGGTGTAACACTCGAAGCATTTGTTATACCTGTAACATGCTGTGACTCACTCACTGTGTATATTTGCCAATGTTTTTCTTTTGGCATCGCCATGTATAAGAAACCCACCAAAGCCCCCCCAAAAAACAACTATTACTGTATTTGGAGAATGCTCACAGTATTCATTTGTATAGTCTATTTTGGGGTTTTTAATTCAAAGCAGTTTTATTTTATTTCTAATAAGGTCTACAGGCATTCCCTTCTGTATTTCACCAGTGTCATTCCATAGAATACAGTAATAATCTGACTTAATCTTACTCTCAAAACCTGTTACTGTATTTAGGGAACACACCTTGTAATTATTTATGATTTATTATGTTTTTCTTTTTAATTATGGCAAATTTTATAAAAATGTTTCTGTCATTCATCATTGTAATGCTGCAAAGCACAGCTATAATTTTTTGTAATCTGATGCTCAGGAGCTGTCTCTGTGCTTGAGGAGTACCTGCAGTAAAAATTAAATCTGCAAGGTTTATGTTTTTTTTTTCTGCAAATCACTTTTATTCCCTTTAATTGTAATGTCTATGGCAATCCCCTTATGTTAATCACGCTTCTGATTCAATAGAATACAGCAATGAGCTCACTTATTTTCATAGGCTACATACACATCCTATGTTGCAAATTAATGTTATGCTATTTATTTTATTTTTTAAATGAGTTGGTAGTAATGGGATTAATTACAACAATATAAGAATTCTAGAATAATATTTAATGGGAATAGACAGATTATGAATTGATACTTCCACATACCATCTGTATGATGAAAAGGATTGTTCCAAATAGACGTACAAATTTATTGAACCGCAGCTCCAGGTACTAAAAGTGAAAGAAAGATCTAGTTATTAATTTATCTTAGTAACCTTACGTTTCCACCCTACATTCAGTAAAGATGTAATAATGTAATGGTCTACTGGTAGGTAGAAAATAACCTACAGACGTTATTCACTAAATCAGAAATCGTGGATATTGATCAAGGGAATTGCAAATGTTAGGCCAAAATAATAATTCTTCAACAGGGATATTTTTGGATTAATATTTGCAAAAAAACTTGAAAATTACAACATATGCCCATATTTGTAAATCCCTTGGGATTCCATGTTTAGTGAACAGATCCTTATGTTTTTCCAAGAGATTCTATTTGATACATTACGATTTCTTCAAAAGCATTCAGACTTTATACAATAACATGCAGAGATCATCAGCACAGTTGGGGACAAGTCACGAAATAGTTAACTGAAAACTAAATTTGCAAAAATTAAAGCAATGCATTTATAAAGAAATGTAACCAAGTTAAGGATTGTTCCCAACTCAACTTTTTAACTGAGATTTTTCAAAGTCACTAACATTTTAGCTTAATGAAGCAGTTTTGGTGTATAGGTCATGTCTTTGAAGTTTCACTGACCAATTCTCTGCCATTTAGGAGTTAATGAACTTTGTTTATGCTGCCCTAGTCACACCTCCCTGCATGTTACTACACAGCCTAGCTAAACACTTCCTGTAACGTTAGATCTAATGCTTACACTTCCTTTATTGCAAATTCTGTTTAATTTAGAATTATTTATCTACTTGTTTGTTGATAGCTTGCTAGACCCTGCAACAGACTCCTGTGTGTAATTAAAGCAAAATTTATGGAGCAGGAGATAAAAACGTTTAAAGCATGTTAACATCTGAGTTAACATCTTGGGCTGCATAAACAGAAACAAAAGTGATTTAACTCCTAAATGACAGTGAATTAAGCAGTGAGATTTCAGATGCATGATCTATACACAAAAACAGCTTTATTAAACTAAAGTTGTTTTGGTGACTATAGTATCCCTTTAATTGCAACTGCAACGCCAATAGATGTTAACCTATAACAATTTGTATTGCGCTCATGAGATCTGCAATATTACTATGAATAAAACATATTCCATTGTAAAGCGCTGCGGAATTTGATGGCGCTATATAAATATCATAATAATAATAATAATAATATTCCTAGTCACCATTTATTTCAGAAATGTGTCTAAGAGCTCTACATATGAAATCATATATTGGATTCTAGCTGATGTGGGTTTATTTTAGGCTGAAGTCATTTATATTTTTAAGATAATAACCCAATGTAACTTTAAAACTGAAGCAGACAATAAATCAATGTTATACGTAAGTAGCTGCTTAGAGATAAAATAATATAGTGTAACAAGTGATAATTGTCAAGGTGAGAAATGAATCACTACACCTTAGTCGTGGGTACGTTTAATTGGACTATGATTAAACTTATCCCTGGCCAAAAAGCAATGCTTCAGTATTAATAAATAACCAGGCTGTGCAAGACATTAACAAAGATAAAATGCAAAATGCAACATTCTACAAGCTGTTCTAATTCCAGAATCCCCTGTACATTCTACAAACTGTTCTGATTTCAGAATCCCCTGTACATTCTACAAACTGATTCCAGAATTACCTGAACATCCTACAAGCTGTTCTGATTCCAGAATCCCCTGTACATTCTACAAGCTGTTCTGATTCCAGAATCCCCTGTACATTCTACAAGCTGTTCTGATTCCAGAATTACCTGAACATTCTACAAGCTGTTCTGATTCCAGAATCCCCTGTACATTCTACAAGCTGTTCTGATTCCAGAATCACCTAAACATTCTACAAGCTGTTCTAATTCCAGAATTACCTGTACATTCTACAAACTGTTCTGATTCCAGAATTACCTGAACATTCTACAAGCTGTTCTGATTCCAGAATCCCCTGTACATTCTACAAACTGTTCTGATTCCAGAATTACCTGAACATTCTACAAGCTGTTCTGATTCCAGAATCCCCTGTACATTCTACAAGCTGTTCTGATTCCAGAATTACCTGAACATTCTACAAGCTGTTGTGATTCCAGAATCCCCTGTACATTCTACAAGCTGTTCTGATTCCAGAATCACCTAAACATTCTACAAGCTGTTCTGATTCCAGAATCCCCTGTACATTCTACAAGCTGTTCTGATTCCAGAATTACCTGAACATTCTACAAGCTGTTCTGATTCCAGAATCCCCTGTACATTCTACAAGCTGTTCTGATTCCAGAATCCCCTGTACATTCTACAAGCTGTTCTGATTCCAGAATCCCCTAAACATTCTACAAGCTATTCTGATTCCATAATAACCTGGACAGTCTACAAATTGTCCTCATCTCATAATCTCCTGAGTATTCTACAAGCTTTTTTCAATTCCAGAATCAACTGAACATTCTACAAGTTGTTCAGATTCCAGAATATCCTGATAATTTTCACATGCAGGATGGAATGAAGGTAAATGCCCCATATATCAGAAGAATAAAGCCCTGACTATGGCTGTGAAGACAAGTGCTCAAGTTACTATACCTCATAAGTACTGGTGATCCCCAACCTATAGAAGACTGGTAGATAAATCTCTGAAGAGAGGAGCACAGTGATACCGTAAGAGATAGCAAAAATGCTGAACATGGCTCCAAATCTGTACACCTCCGCCGGTGTACCCAGCACTGTAACAGCAGACATGAAGCTGGCAGTCAGAGACAACGCCACCGGTACACCAGTCATGCTTCTTCCGCCCATCAGGAAGTCCTTGGAGGTCTTCTGTCCGCCCCCCGCAAAAGCATAATAGATCCCAATGGCAGCAGAGATGACTAGCATTAGAGCGAAAACCAGGTAGTCCCAAACGGTGAAGGAGCCAATGTCTCCTGGGGTGCCCATGGTGGGGTGTCAGGGGAGCACTGAGTCAGGTATGGACTGGAGATCCTCAGGAACAGCCACAGGATGAGTGGAGGTGAGAAGGTGCAGGCTTAAGGGTGGCTTGTGGCTCAGGGTGTTCACAGTAAGTTGCCCTGATGGTGGTTCCCAAACACCTGCCTGGCCAGGTACCATGCACTATAAGAGTATCAGGGTGGCACCCACAGGGACAATGCAGAGTTAGTGCTAAAGTGAGATAGTGCTGGCTGGTGTGGGGTATCAGGTTGAGAAGGTCACAGGAGAGATGTTCTGGTACATGCTGGAATTAGAGAATAGAAGCTCTAGATGAGAAGCAATATGTGAGTTGGGCTGGTGATGGAGTAGAATAGTGGAGGCTAACCCCTGTCCCCAAGCAGTGGAAAGCAGTGACAGCTGGGGTGGTTTGTGGAGAGTGACGGGGTAAGGGGGGTGCTCAGGATAGAGAGACTGAGTTGAGATCAGCTCTTATTAAATACTAAGGGTGACAGGGGAGGGCTTAACTCAGCAGGTGAAACTTAATATCTTCTCCTCTCCTCCAATGAAAGAGAGAGCTGTTTCCTTATCCATCCCCAGGAGAGAGAGAAAAAAAAACCTCCATGTGTTTAAATGCTCAGTACCTTATCATGCAGGTATTTATAGCTAAACCTGAGTTTAATAGGAAACTGCCCTTCTCTGGGACGATTTCAACCTACTGTGATTTTTACAACCTTTACAGGGAAACGAACAGCAATGGGAAGGACATATTACTTTAATGAGAATAATACAATGATATGACTAAGGCACATTAGTAAATACATGTCATGTGCTTTGAGTAAACAAAACATATCCCTTACTGTAAGAGAGATTGGTTACCACAAATAACCCTACATTGAATCAAACAAATAATCTTTTTATATTGGGATCAAGTAGATAAAACTTTACTGTTACTGCGGTTGTCTATTACACCAACATATTACATTTATATTTATTTCTCTTGAATTATGACTCATATATAGCAATACGAAAATTTATGACATTGCCTTCGGAATGCACAGTACACAATATGAAATACAAAAAACCACAACCAAATCGGGATACGGCTGTAAATTCTATAAAGAGAACATACAAAAAAACACAACAGTGTGATACAGTAAATACAATATATCTTGCGCTAATAATAAATGCACTCACGAGATGATGTAGATAAAAGCGCTCATAGGGTGCCGCCCCTGATGGTGTGGGGGGCTAGTAATCTCCCTTCCAATACGGAATAGCTGAAAGGTACACGGGACTCCGAATAGGATCAAACTCCAAATATTTTTAGTATACAAAAAGGTGAAATAAACACCATTAAGATCAAATTTAGAAATGCGGTAATTAGCACACAGCCAGAGAAAATTACTATCCAAACGTTAATTAAAATACTATTTTTTTAAAAAATTTTTACAAATTATAGTTAGTGAGAACCAGGTGGTTATAGAGAAAATTATGTTTTGTTTTCTTTAAACTGTAACAAAATATCTCAAACTCATGGAAAAGTTCCAAAAGGGACCTAAACAAGGGAGTAGTCAAACTATTACAAAATAGTTTGACTACTTACACTGGGGGGAGGGGGGGAAGGGGGGGGAGCAGGGCCATATATGACACCATAACCACTACAGGACTCTGTAGAAGAGTCTGGAGTGTTTATAATATATATATTTCTAACCAAGGATAATCTGACAAAGCTAATCAAGCACCAATCAGAGCAGGGATAGGCAACCTTCCACACGCCAGATGTTGTGGACTACATCCCCCATAATGCTCTTACACCCATAATGCTGGCAATGCATCATGGGAGGTGTAGTCCAAAACATCTGGAGTGCCGAAGGTTGCCTATGCCTGAATCAGAGCATTGTTAAACATTTTAATGATTTATCCTAGAAATATATTCTGCATATGCTACAGTAGGATTGTCAACCAGCCTAAATGACTATATGGTGAGTTATAAAGAGCAGAAATCTGTTTGCACATCTGATTTAAAAGGATATTTGTTACTTGAGTGTCGGGAGTTATATATTAACACAGCTAAGTGAGCAGCAGACCATGAATGAGTGTGTTTCTATCATTACCTCACCTACTAGGACTGATGAGCCAAAAGCAGTTGCATCTGCCAGGGTTATTTACCAAAGTGCGAAGTGTCAGTAATTCAAAGTAAATTTCAAAATGCAGGCCATGACTGCTGATACATCCGTAAAAATATTCCCGCTGTCTCCTCCCACCAATAAATAACACAACACCATATAAGTGGGTAAGGGCAACAGCCATAGCTTTATTTTCCGACAACCAGCAAACAACCACTGTCAGCTGCTGGTTTGACCCACGAGACAGATGACATAACTTTTGTAACCAGAGCCTCTTCAGCCTGTCATTCGTGATCCACCAAATCAGGCTGCGACTCCCCAAGCCCGTCCGGGCAGTGTCCTTTCATAACTTTCTGGCGCAGGAAAACCCGGCAGCTGTAAAAAAAGAAGAAAAAAAACACACAAACAAACAAACAAACCAATAATACATCCTACCATCCCACCTAAAGGGGACGGTGGGCAGGGAAAAAGCACCACCAGAATCCCTTGGTTGTGCTACAGTGAACTGGTGAGTTCGCCCAGAATTCCCAGCACCTAGTTCCTGTCACATACATTGTAGCAATTCTGTTACCATGCCAACTATTCCGGACAGCAGTCATGTTCCCTCCTCCTTAGGCAGTCCGGGGGTTAGCCTTCATATCCAAATTGAAAACATGGCTGACTTGGAGAATGTTTCCAATTCAGATTTGTTTAGCCTAAAATTTGAAATTCACTTTGAATTCAAACAATTCACATTAAATAACCCTATGTGTTTAGCTTCATGTATAAGTAGGTAAGACTTTGAAATTCAAAGTTTAAAATTCTTATTTAATACAGGAATTAAAATTGATTCCTTATGTTACTAGTCAGGCCTTAAAATGTATTCCCCACTGCCAGTCATAGTACACCCTCCAGAGGTGAATTTCTACTCGCCGGTCACCAGGGCTAAATTTGCACTTGCTGCCACTAGTGGAGAATGGAAACTTTGAACTCTACTTGTTACATCCATATCAGAAAAGAATTGCAAACAAAACATGTTGTCGTGTTCTTTTCTTCAATCAAAGCATATTTTGATGTTTAAAGGACCACTCTAGTGCCAGGAAAACATACTCGTTTTCCTGGCACTAGAGTGCCCTGAGGGTGCCCCCACCCTCAGGGACCCCCTCCCGCCCGGCTCTGGAAAGGGGAAAGGGGTTAAATCTTACCTTTTTCCAGCGCTGGGCGGAGAGCTCTCCTCCTGCTCTCCTCCTCTGATCCTCCTCTTCTCCTCCCCGTCGGCTGAATGCGCACGCGCGGCAAGAGCTGCGCGCGCATTCAGCCGGTCACATAGGAAAGCATTCATAATGCTTTCCTATGGACGCTGGCGTGCTCTCACTGTGAAAATCACAGTGAGAAGCACGCAAGCGCCTCTAGCGGCTGTCAATGAGACAGCCACTAGAGGACATAGGGGGAAGGCTTAACCCATTCATAAACATAGCAGTTTCTCTGAAACTGCTATGTTTATGAAAAAATGGGTTAACCCTAGAAGGACCTGGCACCCAGACCACCTCATTAAGCTGAAGTGGTCTGGGTGCCTAGAGTGGTCCTTTAAGGACCTCTCGAGGCACCTAGACCACTTCTTCTCAATGAGATGAATCAGGTGGCCCCTTAGTTTACATCTGCAATGCAAAGCATTGTTATTTAGTAAATCCAACAATGTTTACATTGCAGGGTTAAATACGCCTCCAGTGACTGTCTTCCTGACAGCCACTAGAGGCACTTCCACTGTGAGAGCTACTCAAACTCGGTTCTCACAGTCAAACTTGGTTCTCACAGTCAAACCCAGTTCTCAAAGATAGCCTCCATTTCACTGGATACATGCAATGCTGACATACATTGGGTTGAACGAAAAAGAGGAGTCGGGGTGAAATCGTGGGGGCGGTTTAAATGATTGCAGGGACTGGATCTTAACAGTGGGAAAAAAAGGTGAATAAAACTTTTTTAAAATTTGTATTTTTTAATTTCGTTTTCTAGGCCCTTACTAAAGGCAGAGGAGAACACTGTAGTATTGGGAATACACATATTATATGTTGGCTGCAAAATAAATCCACAATGCATTTTATGTACAGAAGCCAAAAAGGTATTTATTCTTCTGTACGTACATTGTATATCCTGCCTGAAATATTGCAAGATAAGAGATACTATTTAGTCTCCAAATATTTATTATCGCAATATTTCCTGTAAAGAAAGATGAATAAATAAAAATTACATTTGTATATATTTGCGTTGTATATTTTATTTTATTTTTAAAGCTAATTACTGTTAACTCTGCACAGCAATCTATAAAAAAATATTTTTGGTTTCATGATATTTCCTACCTAGAACTTATACATTTAAGTGTACCAGCAGAAGATTAATATTTGTTACGACATTGGTAATAATGAACTACAAAAGAAAACAGATGGATATCCCCTTCTAACACTCAAAAGAGAAGATATGGTCTTTGAGCTGTGCTGTGCAATCATCTTAAACTGTAACTTAGGAATGCAAAAGTTGATAATTATTATTTTTTACATTAAAATATCCCATTTCAAAGATCGGTAAGAAAGGTACAGCAATTTAGCAATAACTATAATAACTGTTGGTAAGGGGTGGCACTATGCCCATTGACCTGCTTTGTCATCGTTGTACTGAAAAGGACCAACCTGACAACAGACGCTGCATTGTTCTGCGGTGATTGGAGGTAAATTCCTTACCATGCCAAAGCATTTCCAGAAAAAAAGATGTAGGATATGTAGCCGCATTGTGCACAATTAGTGTATGTTAGTGAGATTATTTGTAAGTTTTAAAAAGTTATGCATCTCTCTTTTCTCTTGTACTGACCCCATGGGAGGAAGTTGCAATTTCTAGGTGAAATAGAGCCTGATTTTATGTTAAGGGATAGAAGACTTATTGACATGCCCCATCTGTACATTATCACAACCATTGTCTCCATATGTGGTACAGGACCATAACTACACCCGAATGCATGGCCCACCCACCTTCTTTTTCCATTTCATTATATCCCTAATGCACGTTTTGTCTTACTTTGGGTTGTCTCATTATTGTCTCAAAATGATGACAAATAACTGCTTGTGCATACACCATGTCATGACTGCAGACAGAATTTATTTTTATTGTGCTGTCTTTATTACCATTATACTTTGTAAGTAAAGTTTAGCTCTGAATTGAAAAAAAAAAAAAAAAAAAAAAAGTAGCACCTTGATTTCCTAAGAACTGCTCTGAAGCTAAAATGGGTTACGCTTTCAGGTCAGTTTAAAAATCCTGTGCAGGACCCGACTGGAGATCAAAAGCAGACCTGAATCTTTTATACCAGTCCTCTAATGTGTTGCTAAATTATAGCACGCAAATACACAAGTGGACAAAAAGACATAACATTTTTAATTTGTTTTTGCAACATGAGTAATTTCATTTTTATTTGCTACAATTTCTGAGCATTTCCACATAAAGTTCCCTCAACTGATACTGGATATTGTTTAACCTTTTGATATTTTGTTACAAAAAATACCCCAAAATACTCTGTATTGTGTATGAGATCCAATTGGCTTATGTAGGCTAGCCATTTTTTTATGTTAGAATATAGTTGTGCACAGGGCCGGATTAAGAGCACACTGGGCCTGGTGCTGACAATTATGATGGGCCTAATTACAGAATCTTATTGACCAAAAACACTAAAACAGTCATACCTCCCAAAAAGGGGGCATGTCTGTCCAAAGAATTTGAAGGACAGCCTGGCATGAATGCATGTCAGGCTGCCAGCCAATCCTGCAGGCTGTCCAACTAAGGGCATACTATGCAGGCAGCTCCCTGAGCTTGACATAAATGCATCTAATGATGCGCTCACTCCATGCTTTCTAAGGACTGTCCCCTAGCACTCACATGTCCACTTGTCTCCTTACCTTATTACTAGCAGGCAGAAGTTCCTGGTATATAGTCTGAGACAGAGAAAAGGTGTATGTAGTGAGTGTAAAAGAAAGGGGACATGCCACAGTGTTACAGAGACCAGCGTCTGCATTACCTAAACTAATTTTATTGTCAGCCAGTCCACACAAGTTTTGTTCCCATGCATCCCTCTTAAGCTTCCAAACGTAAAGGGACACTATAGTCACCATAACAACTACAGCTTATTGTATTTGTTCTGGTAAGTAGAATCATTCCATTCAGGCCTTTTGCAGTAAACTGTCTTTTCAGAGAAAATAACTCCACTGGCCACTCCACTTCCACCACCACTTCTGATTATGTCAGCAGACAGTCAGTTCAGAGGCAGAGCCAGCAGCTGCAGACTTGAATACAAGTTATATTTTACTATACTTAAGGAGGCAAGAAGGGGCCAGGGTGGTGGTTTTAACATAATAGGGTCAGAAATACATGATTGTGTTCCTGACCCTATAGTGCTCCTTTAAACAAGAGTATGTGAAGAGTAGTTAGGGTTGCCACCTTTTGTTGGAAAAAAATACCAACCTTAATCATTTGTATAATCACAAGGAGTGACATCAGAGAAAATTCTGTAAAATCACCAGACTACTCACAGTTTGATTCTGCTGTATAGATGGATTGCTCCCAGTGTCTCAGTCTCGCAAGTCACCCAATGTCTCAGTGTCCCTATGTATCACAGTGTCAGTGTCCCCATGTCGCCCAGTCCCCTAGTCTCTCAGTGTCTCAGTGTCCCCATTTCTCCCAGTGTACCAATGTCTCAGTGTGTCCCCATGTCACTAGGATACTGGGGACACTGAGAGACGCGGGGACACTGAGAGACATGGGGACACTGAGAGACTAGGGAGACATGGGGACACTGAAACATTTGTGGACACTAAGACACTAGGGACACAGAGACATGGGAACACAGACACTGGGAGACTAGGGGAAACTGGGAGACTAGGGGACACTGGCTGGGAGACAGACACTTGGGGACACTGGGAGACATGGGGATAGTTGTGGACATAGACATGGGGACACTGGGACATATAGGGACACTGGGAGACATGGGGACACTAGGCACACTGAGACACTATGAACACAGACACTGGGAGACATGGGGACACTGAAACATTTGGGGACACTAAGACACTAGGGACACAGACATGGGGACACCAGAAGACTATGGGACACTGGCTGGGAGACAGACACTTGGGGACACTGGGAGACATGGGGACAGTTGTGGACATAGACATGGGGACACTGGGACATATAGGGACACTGGGACACATGGGGACACTAGGCACACTGAGAGACATGGGACACAGATACTGGGAGACTTGGGGACACTGAGACACTAGCGACACTGGATGGGGGACATGGGGACACTGGGAGAAATGGGGACATAGTGTCTCTGTGTCCCAGTGTCTCCCAATGTCCCTATGTTTCACAGCATCCCCATGTGTCTCAGCATCCCCATGTGTTCCAGTGCCCCCTAGTGTCTCAGTGTCCCCATGTTTTCCAGTGTCTCCAAGTGTCTCAGTGTTTCCAGGTCTCCCAGCGTCTGTGTCCCCAGGTCTTCCAGCGTCTGTGTCCCCATGTGTCCTAGTGTCTCAGTGTCCCCTAGTGTCTGTGTCCCCATTTGTCCCCTAGTGTCTGTTTCCCCTAGTGTCTCAGTGTCCCCTAGTGTCTCAGTGTCCCCATGCGTCCCTGCTGCCTTTCTCCCCATCCCTCTCTTACCTGAGCTGTAGAGCTGCTGTCTGGACTCTGTGCTGTATTGCTGCTCCCCCACGGATCAGTAAGTAGTAGAGAGAGGCAGGGATAGGCTGTAACTTCCTATCCCTGCCACTCTCCACACACAGTGACCCCTACTGGCCGGTGCTGGTATTGCAGAGTAATCTCCATTTATTCTGAGAAAAATACCTGCATTTGTATTGCCGGTAGTACTGCAATACTGGCACGGCCAGGCAGCCTCAAATACCCGTCAGGTGACAAACCAGTAAAATACCAGTCAGACGGCAAAGCTAAGAGTAGTGTGTAAAAAAAAAAAAATTTTTTTTTTTTTTTAAATGGGCCTATTCCATGGGCCTGGGCCTGGAGCTGCAGCTCCATCAGCCCCTATGTTAATCCGGCCCTGGTTGTGCACAACCCAAACATTCTTGAATTTCAGTGCTTCAATAAAATGCCATTAATGTGATAGTCAACAATTTTCTTTTCTTAGTCATTCAGGTGTACTAATAAACATAAAATACCAATGAAGGTATAACTCAAATACTTTTTTTTGTTCATGTGAATTCATAGGTGTGTCAATAATTGTGCACAAAGATTTTTTTTTTTAAAATATTTATAAACCTGTGTTTTTTTTTATAACCTGTGTTTGCAATTTTTTGATATACATGCGAGCAGCGTATTTTAGTGTATTTTAGAGTATTTTAGAGTATTTTTTTGAGTAAACAATCAAAAGGTTAAACAATAGTGACATTTTTTTTTTTTTAAATTCTTTATTTTTGCAGTGCGTATATTAGTCACAGGCATACATATGGTACCCCAACGGCATTCCATATGCAAGTTTCAAGACATTAGTCACAGTGGGGGGTACATAGACAATGCACTTTTTTTTTTTTTGTACATATCATGTAGAGATAACAAGCTAATAGGTGTCGCGAGGTTAGAATTTTGAGCAGGAATATACTAAACAAGCTAAACAGTATAAGTCTAGAGTATATGTTAGAACTAATGGCAAAGCTAGTGTGGAAACACATAGTAGGATAGACTTTCTGAACTGCCCTGGCAGGCGTTCTAGATGTGATTACGTATGTAAGCAGCCAGTGCACAATTTAGCTCATAATAATAAAGGAAAGAGACAGTGAGAAGATAAGGCACGTTGGAAAAGACATGTTCATACATATTCAGCTTACTGTCTAAACCGCCGATATAAGGCAATGCATGCTGTGGAAATATATGCCTGACAGAGAAACAAAGACATAAACTTAGCCTAGCATATAGGGCGTATAGGGCATATAAGCCTTTTGGGTTTCTGTTTGTCCACATAATAATAATAGTGAAATTGAATTACATAAAAATTGCTGGCATGTAACTTAACATATGATAACTGGGAGGACCACCCCACGGACACTAGCCCCAAATAGGACAATCGCACACACAACCGCCACGAACAGGGGCAACCAGGGGAAACAGTCCTCACAATCACAAAAGCACTACAAAGAACACTCACCTCTCACAGGCCGGCAGACCGCCGCACGCCTGCACAAATAAGCAAAACCACAAGTACCAGATACCTGAGAGCACCACCACACGGCACCCACGCATAGGTGGGAACCATCCTCCAGAACTACCAGGAGATGGAATCCAAACAGGCAAGCAGGCTTGCCCTCCACTACCCTCCTCCCACACCCCAGTCTCCCGAACGATTGCCAGCAGAAACCCCACAAGGGGACAAAACGAACACGGAGCTGGGGGGGAGAGCTGAGGGGAAAGGTGAGAAAGAGAACCAAACGAGCGGGGGGGGGGGGGGGGGGCGGAGAAGACCCCACTAGGAACCCCTAACCCCAACCTTTCTATTCTGTACCCTATTCCCAACCATTAGAACTTGTGACGTAACAATGGTTATACATAGAGCAATACCCAAGACACAACTAAGAGAAGACATATAAAACGCAACACACCAAACAGGCTTCGAGCATATGATTGTCATAACCAAATGTTGTCATGTAATCTCTATGAACTCGATCACAAGACCCTTTATCCCTATCTTACCTTCTGTATCCCAACCCTAATGATTACAAAACCTTGAAAATAAAGAATTTACAAAAAAAAAAACATATGATAACTGGGTTATCTACTTGGAGTAACTACGCTACGTTAGAACAGATTTCTTTAGCAGGAGCTAGGTAGGGTAAAGTGAGATTAGAAACTGCTGGGGTCTCTCAAAACAACGGGAAACCGCTCAGATATGCAAGCTGAGTTATCCTGTCGCTTTCAAAGCTGTGTAGTTCGAGTTCAGTTTAGCCCACACCATCTCGGCAGTGGATAGGTGAGAGCCCCAAAGTCCCCAATAAGGCCCCAAACCTTGTAGCTTGGTCCGTAGCACCATCTGTTTTCATCATGTCCGGGAGTGGCACGCTCGTTTGGTGGGATGGTGGTGTCCATGCTGACGCGGTGGGGCAATTGCCCCTTCGGTGCCCACTCCCCAGCTGGCTGTGGGTGGGTTTTGTCGCTGGTGGTGTCGCTGTCGGTCCCGGGTATTCTGCTGAGGCTTTGGGGTTGTCCAGCGTTTTCTTTTCTACTTTTGTGGGTGCGTGTGCGTGTACCCGGGTTGGCGCGTTCCGGCTCCCGCCTGTACGCTTGCCGATGCTTACTCGGGCGGACGCTTGGAATGCCTGCAGTGGGGTAGCATAGTGGCGTCTGCGGGTCGCGGGGCAGATCCACGAGGCTATCGCCCGGGCCGCTGAGAGGCTGTGGAAACCCCTGCTGCGCAGCAGCTTGTAGAAGGCTGAGCAGAGCCGGTCGAGGGCCTCTAGGGAGGAAGGCTGTGAGCAGTTGCTCCTGGCTCCACTCTGTAGTTTGTGATGAGCGGCCATCTTGGACACACTCTGACTGATTCGCGCCTCTTCCAAGTATGTACGCCTGCTCGCTCGTTGCCGCCGTTTGCCCGCTTGTCTTGCGGGGACCGGGATGACCCCCACCGGTCCAGAGGGGGGGGGGGTTAGATTAGTTGTGGTTGCTGGGGATTCCGGCGTCAGAGAGAGCGGCCGCCTCTCTCCGGCTTCAGCTCCCGCAGGCCTCAGATTGCTCCTCAGTCTATGTGCCCCAACAGGCTTCCAAAGGGTGTCCCCCGATTCCTCCGTGCACCCCCCACGTGGGTGGTACACCTTGGGGTGTCGTTGGGCTGTATAGCCATTGATATTTCTTATTATTTCGCTCTCCCGCCAGGAGCTCTTTCCCTGCACGTCTGGTCGACTTGGCGGTCAAGCTCCACCCCCTAGAGACAATTTTTTACAGCCTTCTTTGCTCATATTTAGCAAAGGTGCCAATATCAGTGAAGGACACTAATATGTATTTGTGCTCGGAATTTAATACGTAATGGATAGTATCTGAAAGGGCAAAGTTGGTTGTGGTGTGCCGAAACCAACGTACGAGTGGGCCTGTAAATAAAAGAGGGCCCACCAAGGAGAATGTAATGATAACAGGGTGTAGGTGGGTGGGGACAATCAACTGGAACGGCAGAGGTGAGTAGGGGCTGGGAGTTTAAGTAGGGGACTTACTCCTCCCACAAATTCAGGCCTAATGGCCTTTCTACTTGTGCTTGGAATTTAATACGTAATGGATAGTATCTGAAAGGTAAAAGTTGGTTGTGGTGTGCCGAAACCAACGTACGAGTGGGCCTGTAAATAAAAGAGGGCAAAAGAGAAGTTCGAGAAAATACACACTTTATTGCCTTTTTTACATAACCAAGTTCCTGAAAGCTTGACAAAGCTCTTTTTCTGGTCGTGGTGTATATGTATGGTATATGGAGGATTTTCAACGACCCAGTCTCTTGATGATGTGGACCGGGGTGTTTGTGCTAGAGGCTGATGAAGCGGCTCCTATGCGGAAGGAGTGCCCGGAGAATGAAGCCGGATTGTAACCCAGTTTGGCTAGTAGTGTTTGGACGTGTGTCGTGAATTTAGCCGTGGTGAGCGGGTGCCCTTGTAGTGATAAGAGCGGAGAGTCTGGTAAGTGCGCGTGATGGGTTGACCGTAGGTGGTCTAGCGCCTTGACTGGACACCAGGCATTATTGGTAGGGAAGAGAGGAATTATGGTGGGGTGTTGTGAGTGATTAGTTTTAGTTGATGGGATCGCAAGTAGGTAGTGATCCTCCACCTTAGTGAGGTGTGATGTTTTTAGGCTGTGCATGATATCTTCTTGACAAACAACGGTGAACTCTCTGGGAACCGTAGAAAGCAAGATAAATAGCAGATTTGATCACCAGGTTTGTGTTGGGATCGAACGGGGATTCGTCAAGGAGATTGCTAAGTGATCTAAAGATAGGCCTATCTATAGGTAGTCTTGTGGTGGTGAGTGGAACCGAAACCTTTAATATACCTTTCAAGACCTTTTTAATGAGATATGATGACAAGAAGGGGATTTTGTTAGGAAAATTGGTGAGGCTATGGTGCTGAACCCCGGTGAGGTAAAGTTTAATGGTGTTGTGAGAAAGTTTAAGATGTAAGTGGCAGAAAGAGGCAAAAGCCACCATGATTTGTGTAGAAAAGTCGCCTTGTAAACCGAATTCTGCAGTGAATTTGTTAAAAATGGTAAGTGCCGTATTGTATGAGATAGCTGTGTTAGGTGATAGTGCTTGGTGATTGAGAGTCCTAGCGTGATGCATTAGTGTGCTCAATCCAGGATTAGTTCGTGAAATCATGGTATCCTCGATCAGGGCTGCCATCAGGGGGTGACAACCATAACGGTTGTCACGGGCCCGGCGGCCCTGGGCCCCACGTGTAGCGCATGCTGATGGGGCCCATCGGGTGGCCCACTCACTTAGGGCCACCCCATGGGCCCTGTATCTTCAGGGGCCCGGTCAGCGCTGCGGCCGTGCAATAGCGCGACCGGGCCCCTTAAAAAAAAATCCCAACCGCAAAGTACTGCTGGGAGGAAGTGGCCGTCACTTCCTCCCAGCTCCCTCCCCTCCCCTCCCCTCAGCACCGCGCGGGAGGCAAGAAGGACAGGCCTGCAGCCCGCAGGAGCCACGCCGACTCCCATCAGCCACAGCCTTCCACCTGCAAAAAAAGGTAAGAAAAATTAGCTGTATTTGTGTATGTATGTCTGTGTGTATGTCAGAATGTCTGTATGTATGTCAGAATGTCTGTGTGTATGTCAGAATGTCTGTGTGTATGTTAGAATGTCTGTGTGTATGTTAGAATGTCTGTGTGTATGTTAGAATGTCTGTGTGTATGTTAGAATGTCTGTGTGTATGTTAGAATGTCTGTGTGTATGTTAGAATGTCTGTATGTATGTTAGAATGTCTGTATGTATGTCAGAATGTCTGTATGTATGTTAGAATGTCTGTACGTATGTCAGAATGTCTGTGTGTATGCCAGAATGTCTGTATGTATGTCAGTAAGTCTGTGTGTATGTCAGTATGTCTGTACGTATGTCAGTATGTCTGTACGTATGTCAGTATGTCTGTGTGTATGTCAGTATGTCTGTACGTATGTCAGTATGTCTGTACGTATGTCAGTATGTCTGTACGTATGTCAGTATGTCTGTACGTATGTCTGTGTGTATGTCAGTATGTCTGTGTGTATGTCAGTATGTCTGTGTGTATGTCAGTATGTCTGTACGTATGTCAGTATGTCTGTACGTATGTCAGTATGTCTGTACGTATGTCAGTATGTATGTAAGAATGTCTGTATGTCTGTATGTCAGTATGTCTGTACGTATGTCAGTATGTCTGTGTGTATGTCAGAATGTCTGTATGTATGTCAGAATGTCTGTGTGTATGTCAGAATGTCTGTGACTGTCTGTGTGTGTATGTCAGTATGTCAGTATGTCTATATGTATGTATGCCAGTATGAATTAATGTATGTCTGTGTGTACTATGTGATGTCGGTGTATGTGTGTGTAAGTCCTCATGCATGTGTGTCTGTATGTATGTATGTTAGTATGTGTCTGTCACTATGTATGCCTGTGTGTCTGTATATGTGTGTATGTCTCAGTATGTGTGTGTCAGTACGTATGCCTATATGCGTGTATTTCTGTTTCAGTATGTGTGTCTGTTAGTATGTATTTTTTTGTGTGTGTGTGTGTCTGTGTCCTTTTGTATCAGTGTGTGTTTTTGTGTCTGTGTGTATTCCTGTGGGCGGGATTTGGAGGCGGACCCTGTGGGCGGGATTGGAGGCGGGCCCCAGGGGGCCCAGACCCTGAGCTGAGTTAGGGGCCCCAAAATTTCTGGTGGCGGCCCTGTCCTCGATGGCTGGTGGTGAGCCGTTGGGAGTGCCTGGAAGAATAACTGGAATTGAGAGCGAGAAAGAGCATCAGCGGCCGTGTTGTGGATACCCGGGATGTGAAAACAAACTAAGTGAAACTGGATGGTTGCTGCCAGCCAGGTCAGCTTGCGAATCAGCCGCATGATGGTCAGGGACGATGAGCGCCCCTTGTTAATGATTTCGCAAGCCACCGAGTTGTCAGAATAGCATTTTACTGCCTTGCCGGACCAGAGATGACCCCAGGTGTGTGCGGCCGCCACAATGGGATACATTTCGAATAGGGCTGAGGTCTCCCTGAATCCTGGCAAGGCATCCATCTCAGCGGGCCAGTGACCCCTGAACCAGTGGTTCCCGAAGATGGCTGTGAAACCAGTGTTGGCTGCAGCGTCTGTGTGAATGATGGGTGAAGAAATGGAGAGAGGGGTGATAAACATGGAGATACCGTTCCAATCTGCCAAAAACTTCCCCCACATAGCTAAGTCAGCCTTGGCGTGGGGGTCCAATGAAACTGGGCAAGAGTCCGGTACCCCGTGGAGCAGGCAAAGAAGCCTGAATATAAAAGACCTTCCCTGCGGGATGATGCGCATGGCGAAGTTAAGGGATCTCAGAAGGAACTGAAGTTCCCTTCTGGTGCAAACATCATTCCGCAGGAACATGTCTATCTCCCCTCTCAAGCGGATCAGTTTGTCGTGGGGAAGGCTAGCTCGGAGGGTAACAGAGTCTAGCTCTATCCCCAAAAAGGTTAATTTAGTTGTGGGGCCGATTCTTTTTGATGGAGATAATGGTACACCAAGTGTGGAAAAAAGTGCTGTAGTACTCAGGGGTGGGGGCCAGGGGGGAGGACATTAGGTCCTCCCCCCATTACTTTTGTTTAGGGCCCCCACCCACCGCTCAGGGGTGGGGGCCAGGGGGAGGACATTAGGTCCTCCCTCCCTTACTTTTGTTTAGGGCCCCCACCCACCGCTCAGGGGTGGGGGCCAGGGGGAGGACATTAGGTCCCCCCCCAATTTGTGTTTAGGGCCCCCACCCACCGCTCAGGGGGGGGGCCAGAGGGGAGGACAGTAGGTCCTCCCTCCCCTTACTTTTGTTTAGGGCCCCCACCCACCGCTCAGGGGTGGGGGCCAGGGGGGAGGACATTAGCCCCCCCCCAATTTGTGTTTAGGGCCCCCACCCACCGCTCAGGGGTGGGGGCCAGGGGGGAGGACATTAGGTCGTCCCCCCAATTTGTGTTTAGGGCACCCACCCACCGCTCAGGGGTGGGGGCTAGGGGGGAGGACATTCGGTCCCCCCCCAATTTGTGTTTAGGGCCCCCAACCACCGCTCAGGGGTGGGGGCCAGGGGGGAGGACAGTAGGTCCTCCCCCCCCGTACTTTTGTTTAGGGCCCCCACCCACGGCTCAGGGGTGGGGGCCAGGGGAGAGGACAGTAGGTCCTCCCCCCCTTACTTTTGTTTAGGGCCCCCACCCACCGCTCAGGGGTGGGGGCCAGGGGGGAGGACATTAGGTCCCCCCCCCCAATTTGTGTTTAGGGCCCCCACCCACCACTCAGGGGTGGGGGCCAGGGAGGACATTAGGTCCCCCCCCAATTTGTATTTAGGGCCCCCACCCACCGCTCAGGGGTGGGGGCCAGGGAGAACATTAGGTCCCCCCCCAATTTGTATTTAGGGCCCCCACCCACCGCTCAGGGGTGGGGGCCAGGGGGAGGACATTAGGTCCCCCCCCCTTATTCTTGTTTAGGGCCCCCACCCACCGCTCAGGTGGGTGGGGGACCATCACTATTGTGGCCAGAAAGAGTCCCTGTGGGTTTTAAAATTCGCCTGCTGTAACGGATCACCTGGCACCCCGACTTGGTACCTCCGTTAATGGATGCTCCTAGTGCTTCCTGAGGACTCCAAGCACTCTGGCAGACACCACAATCACCGAACCGATGCAGCATATGAACCTTCTCAAGCATAGGAATGCTGTAGACCATTGAATAGGAACCATACGAATAGGCTTGTACTCCTAGCAGTCAACTGGAACAGCATGCCATAAATCCTTCCCCCCAATAATGAGACGACACATCACTTTGAGGGTAAAACAGGAACTCCGGACTGGCTCATCCAGCCTGGCTTTTATTACAATAATACACATACAGGCCACACCCAGGGGGAGGCATAAAATAACCAATCACATACATGGTTCAGCCCACACATCCCCTCCCCTCAGATAACATTAAACCCAATTATCTGGTACACTTTTCCAGCCAAGTTCTGGATGTACCCCAAAAACAGGGGGTACACCTTTAAATCCAGCATCGCTGGATAGCCCTTATTCAGAGGGACAACATATTCAAAATTCAAGTCATTCGGATGAACGGTTCGTGAGATATGGGGTTCCAAAGATTTGACCGACCGCATGGGTAAAGTATCCGAAAACAGTTCCATGCATTTTGGCCCTGCGGTCGGTCACAAACAAGGGAATGAAAACAGGCGAATTGCCTGTGTTATAGAGCCTGGAGAGGGTTTGAATGAATTCCCTTGTTTGTGGGGTTCTTTCTACCGAATGGCGGGTCATTCGGTAGTTTCTATACGAATTTCTGGAAGTATGGAGGTCTCAGCGGTGTTTGCCTAGTCAAGTGTCCGATTTTAGTTCCAGACACTCGACGGCAAAACACCGCTGTTCGGTAGTTTAAGATGGCCGCCGCCACGTGTTTGTTTCCCGAATGGCGGCCACCCAGAGGACAAAGAATACATTACACTGATTGCCAATTACCCGTTTGCAACATTGTTGCAAACGGTAATTGGAGGCACACTTATTCCTGGGTGGTCTGGTTGTTCGGTAGTTTCACTCAATATAATGAATGGAGTGATTCTACCGAACAATCAGAGGAATGCTGCATACATATCCCAGGTTAAACTTAACACACAAATACACATATAATATTACAGGCAGTACACTAGAATATGTAGCACAGTCTTAAAGGGACAGTAGTCCCAAAAGTCCCAATATGTCCATAGATGCTGTTAAAAGGGCCAGTAGCAGCAATATACAGTACAATATGCCCCAAATAACCCAGGGGCCATAGTCAGTAGGTAGGAGGCTAGCAAACAGGCTTCTCCAGGGCCCAGTGGCGAGGTTGGTTTCGCCACACCTGCCTATTGAAGTCTATGGCGGTTCGCTGGGTTCGCCCGTTCGCGAACATTTGCGGAAGTTCGCGTTCGCCGTTCACGAATGGAAAATGTCATGTTCGCGACATCACTACTCCTGAGTCATGTAATGCAGGGCTCAGCTGGGGAGTTCTAACAGGAGTCCCTGCATAGCTACATAGAGCTCTCTGGTGATGAAAGTGGAAGCTCTTAGCAGCGCCCAGCTGACCCCAAATAATAAGTTAAACCTTTCAAAAATACTTTGACTCCTTACAAGGGCAAGCTGTAGTGGTTATGGTGTTTGGAATGCTTCTTTAAAGCCTGCAATCATTTTGCACAGTCCAATCTCCCTACACCCAATGCACATTGCCTCCAATTTTATTCCCAAAGCATGTGATTTTTTTCAAAAACTGCGTTGATGCAACTCGTACAGACTTTGTCAGGATTAGCTGTACCCAGAACACCAGTTGCAGAACTAAAACAGAGAAGGCACTGGTGTGATACATCATTTGGGCCCTCCTCTAGCGCAGGAGGGCCAAACGTCGTACAACTTCCACCATGCTATGCCAGCTGCAGAATATGGTGGCACTTTATGAATGCCAGTAATAAATATATAGAACATGTGCCCATCCTTGCAGGATTTTACTTGAAAGCAGTTTGTGCATTTACATGCAGTATGTGAAGGTCTATTTTTTTTTTTTTAATTCTTTTTTTTCCCGTGCATAAGTTTAAACATTACAATCAGTCATGTCATGCCACAACGGCAGGAACATGCTTGGAGGAAACAGCGCGTAACAGTTGTGGCAAAGAAATGAAATGCACATATATATTTATTTTAAACTAAACGGTTATTTAGCAGAGTAGGTTTGAATAAAATAGAGTAAAGTCAAGCAAAACAAAGATGCTAAATGTTGAACATTGCTAGGTCACTTATTTCAGAGTGGGTATAATGTAAACACGCTTTAAAGCAGTATCCTGATACAATACATTGCCTAGAGACGTTATGCTGTGATTGTTTAGGCTAGGAGGCCTAGCTTACACCATAAGGTAACATTACTATTCTCCCTAAGTGTTATCGCTAAATACAACAGTATATCACCAGGCATTAAACCGCTGGGGACAAGTCCAGTCCCAAATATCAGCTCGATCACCGTTAAAGGTAGTATTGTAAATAAACCGTTGACCCCTATGGCTATATTCCTGTAATCGTTGTTGCAGTACGTTGATTACCACAAGACATCCCTCGGTCGCCTCATTAAAGTGCAGACACTCCTTGGGTTGAGCCATGCGGCCCTATGGCCAATGCATAGCATGATATGCAGAAAGATATATGAAATGCATTTATCTAGTAGTAGGGAACCCTTCTCATGTGCCTACAGGTTTAAGCTTTATGTTATGCCGGGGCTCGTGATGTATTTGCATACTATGGGTAAGCTTTATTCTAAACGGTAAGCTGTTTCCGCACGCTGCGTGTCAAGGGCTAACATTGGCCGCCTAAAAGAAAAGAGAAACATAAAACTGGGGGGAAAATAACGTTTTCAACTGAGTTTCGTGGGAGTTCATGTGGGGCATATGAGGCTGGGTTACAGCGAGTACTATGCCTGGTATTGAGTCCAAGTCTCTGCTGGATCAGCCGATGCCGTGTTGGGGCTGAGAGTGTGCTCCCTGCGTTGGTTGGTGTATTTGGTGCGATCTCCCCGGTGTGCGGAAGCCTGGCGTCTCTGGGTCTCGTAGGTATGCGTTGGGCGGTGAATCAGCTCTCCGTTTTGCGGCTGTGCTGTGGTGGGATGGATGTGACCCTTGCTGGGCGTCGGCTTTTGGAGCTGGTGAGTAGCTTGTGTGGGAAGCCAACTTAGCCGTCATGTTCTCTCGAGTGTGGGGGCCATTGTATTTGCCCATGCAGTATGGCGTTGTTTCCCGCCCTTGGGCTTGACGGTGTTTGCGGGGTCTGGTTGCCTGTCTGGGTGCTTGTAGGAGATGCCTGTAATGGCGCCGCCTGGTCACTGGACGGATCCATTTGGACACTAATTTCACTGCCAGATGGTAAGCCATTCCGCGATCGCTCAGCATTGACCAGAAGTTCGCACAAAGTCGGTCGAAGTCCCCGAGGGGGTTCAGGGTTGATTGGGCTTGTGTGCTTCGCTGGGCAGCCATCTTAGCTGCTTCCTAGTGACCTGGTGATTACTGGTGCCATGCTGGCTCAGGAGGACAGTCACCTCTGTGCTTTAGTCGTTGCTTTAGGTGCCGGGATATCCCTCTCCGGCAGGGGGGGGGGGGGGAGACGTATTCCGGGGAGACTTCCAGGTGAGAGGCTGCAGTCCCTCGCTTTATCTGGGTAGACCTCTGGTAGGCCTCAGGTCTATCCCCGGGTAGGAGCCTCCAATTACGGTCGGGATGCTTGGCTCTTGGCTCTATAATGCTAGGTCTCCCTTCTCCGGGTCGCCCAGCCGTCGCTTTGGTCAGATTTTGCGCTGATTTTGATGATTTGAGAGCGATTTTGCACGGAGCTCATGTCCAGTGCGACCGCTTGGCATGGCCGCTTAGCTCCGCCCCCGTGAAGGTCTATTTTTGTGTGTAGTGTTGGTATTTGATTGCAGAGTGTTTGCGTTTGCATATACTTTTGGCATTTGATTGCAGGATTGTGTTTGTATATAATGTTTGTGTTTCAATGCAAGGGTACATGCATGAAGTAAGATGTATGCACATATGCACATACACTACCAAATACATTAACACATACTTTAACACACATATAAACATACACATTGACACACACTGACACATACACACACACTCAGATACACAGATATAAACACTGACAAATATAGATACACAGACTGACATAGACACACACTAATACACCGATAAACATATTGCCATAATATTTTTATATGCCATAATATTTTTATATTTTTAGTCAGCCTCCTGTTAACATACTTTCAGTGAGCATTAGGATAGCTCCCCTGGGCTCCTGCTGCTGGCTGAGGGTGATAGGACTGTAGGACTGACTGGAGCTGGGTCTTTCCTTGCTCTCCCCTCCTCCTGCCTCCTCCTCCCTGCTTTCTGCACAGCTCTGTATGTAGCTGTATGGAAGTGACCTGCACTCACTTCCTCTGCCAATATTAAAGGGGTTCTGACGCACTGTTAAAGGGCTGCGGTGTCCGACCTGGCCCCTGTTGAGCAATACCCATACGGTGGCCCCAAGTGCATAGTCCACTTGATGGGCCCCGTTAGCAAAAACTGAAGCACAAAACTAAAAGTGGAAAGCAACACTTGTAAAATATAGTGGCAATATTTATTGGTCTAAATTAACCTAAAATAGAGAAAATCTCACAGGGGAGTTTTGCACATATATTAAAAGATATACCAATGAAAATAAACTCATAAGTGGTGACACCCAGTGCAACTTTACATCAAAGGTATAGAGCGCAAATAACGAGTACATAACTCTGAGTTACAAGTCTTTCAATGTTGTCAAGTGCTCCAAACAGAGGAGGCACTGGATTAGTTTTGGCTCGGCCAGACTTGATCACGAGTGAATATGCAGAATGGGTATCCAATGCTGGAAATAGTCTGCATCGCTTGCAAACCTCAGTGAAAGTCCAGAGAACAAAGTACAGTGTCCTCCGGTTCCCAGTATACCAATGCATGTCATTTGAGAGTGCAACTCTTTGTACAAAACAGTTTCCAGTACAGCTGGTTAAATCTGAGATGCAGACCTTTTGTCTCTTTGGCATTTGTAGTAGGTCGGGAGCACCGCCTTGGGGACACCAGATAAGATGTCAAACCATTCAAAAATGCTTTGACTCCTTACACGGCAAGGGTCCCTGGGAACTCATGGCACCATAATCACTACATAAAGGCTTAGTGTTTATGTTGCTTCAGTGTTCCTCGAAGCAGTCTGAGCATTCCGTGAAATCTATTTCGCACAGTGGTGCTTAAGTTAATCATCAGTGGTTTATGGGAAGTGGATAATTAAAAGCAGCGTAAAAGGTGTAAATGATAAAGGTAATTTAACTTAAATAGTCAAGGTGTAAAGGGAATCAGGTAAGTATGAAAAGACTTGATGGGTTTCATTAACAGGGAAAAGGGTGATAGCTTAACATTATTGTACAGCAATTTATTTTGTTTTTGTCAAATGTTTCCTGTGGAGGAAATACCAGAATGCAGACCAAGAAATTGCTTCTGCTTACAATGAATGCTCAAAGTGAGTTTTCCACCAGAAACCTCAATTCTTGTAAAGTCTTAATGAATCCTAACAATAGGTGAACTTACCCCTCGAGCATTTAATGGCTTAACGCCCATGCCAATGACATTGAGCATGAACAAGTTTTATTTATTTTATCTGGATGATGGCCTCTACTAGGTTTCTCTCATGGCTGACAGTGAAGTTTCTATGGGCCTGGAATTCCATGGACTTTGCGATAATAAAGTTTTATGCCAACCCTCCCAACAACAACTTATATTTTACCAGCTATCTCTAAACATTCACACACTAAGCATCTAGCAAATTCTAATCTAACACACAAACATACAGAAACTGAGTTGTGCACCTACCCATATGGATGTCATCCCACATATAAAACACTCTGACATACCTAACCCTAACACCATGATCTGGTGCCTTCTCTCATACAAAAACACATATACTGACACCTACTCACCTTTATATCTGCACTATCACACATTACAATATCTACTGAAAAATACTCAGACAGCTACCAAACAAACTAATTAGGACAATGACATGTATACTCCTACCTATATTCTAGCTTGTGCCAATGGTGTGGTCTGGTACATCACTGTGTAGTAGACTTCTGACTCTTGTAAAAGTCCTCACATGATTACAAACACCAACCCCTATAGGAATATTTCCCAGTCAACTGTAGTATCTGGGGTTGACCAAGCTGCCAGACTGAGGTGTTTATAAATGATAGAGTCTTCATTTTTGACTGTCATTGGCATACCTCACAACCATACCGATTGTGGCGTGACAGTTCCAATTTTTGAGTCCTGTCCAGCCGTCCCAACTTTGTTTACTGGAACAAATCAGAGAACTGTGTCCAAAAAGTGTAGCATGAGAACATCAGAAGTGCAATAAGACTCTGCAGAGAACACTGAAACAGTGCTCCGGGAATGGCTGATTGGCAAACAGACAGTTGTGCATCCATTCCAGGTTGACCTACCAATAATTTGGGCAGACCCACCCACTCTTCAGGCGGGTCTACCCCTTTTGGATGTAGCTAGTGATGCATTTACATCACTGGCCCACCTTCTACACCCCTCCCACTGTTTCACGCTTCTTGGGATTTTACCAGAATTTAAGTGTAAAGAGTGAAGCATGCATCTAGCTGAGTCACTAGTAGCCGCTGAGTGTTGCACAGAAGGGTCTAGTGCCAAGAAATTACGCATGGTCCAGTGTTCTGCATCAAATGATCTGCCAGAACATCAAAATGATGCTGGTGTTATGGACACAAATTTTCGCTGCCCAGTGATCAAATCGGATCACAAAATTTTCAACCCATTTTCAGCTTGTTTCTCTATTTCAATATGGCATCCATCATTTTGGAGATGATGTCACTCATTTATTATAATTAATATATACATTGCATATTGACCCACACTTATTTTTAATCTTACGTTGCTTTGTAGAAATATACAGTTGATATTTCTAGCAATCTTTAAACAAACAGTTGCATGTTCAACTTACAAATGTTTTATTTTATTTTATTTTTTTATTCTTTTTTGTGCATAGACATTATACATGGTCCTGTTATGCCCCAACAGCAATAGCGAGACTAGCATTAAGTATAGGCTTAACATTGCGAGGAACACGTGTTGAACTGCACATTTAAAAAAAAAAATGTAAACAACATGGTAAACAAGTATGTAAGTTTGTTTTGTGTAGTGGTAAAAGAGGAAAGAAGACGCGTGTCACAGTATCACAGTGCAATTGTGAAAAGGTTGATGTGGTGGCCTAGTATGTAGACCTTGTGAAATGGAGGTGGTAGCTCCAGAGGGCACGAACCCATGAGAGTCATTCTAGGCAGATTATGTGTTGGCCACTGTAAGAGGGTAGGAATGATCTCAAAATCTCTCCCCGATTAAGTCCCCTATTGTATGGGGCATGGGGGGGGGGGGGGGGGGGGGGGAGGGGAAGGGGGCTGTTTTTCCGCATTGGTCTGACAGCAGAGGATAATATCCCGTGGGGCATTTTTAGGTGCCTGGGAGGATTTTGAGATCCGATACAGCCCATCGTAGGCAAATTGCTTGGTGAATTTGGCTGGTAAGACTGTGGCTATGAAGGGTCTGATAAAGTGAGGGAGCTCATCTGTGGGAATAGAATCTACCACTCCTCTGATCTTGACATTTTTTTGCCGATCCCCATCTTCCAGGAGGTCCACTCTGGTGGTTAGTTTTGAGTGCAGGGTTGCAGGTGCTGCAGTGTGAGCTTGCATGCCTTGTTTCAAGTCAATCATGTCCTCTTCTGGGGCCTGGAGCCTGTTGGTTACGGTCTGCATCTCAGTTTTCACCAGGTATAATTCGGCGGAAAACATGTCTTGAAAGTGTGCTAGTAGATCATTAATGTCCTGTTTAGCAACTGGTGTTGCGGCTCCATTTAGTGCTGGAGCTTCTGCCACATGAGCCTTCCTGACATTAAGGTCTTGGGGTGTTTCAGGCTGAGGGGGTGGTGATTTCCGTGGTCAAGAAGTGGAGGCCAGCATCAGGCCGATATCTTGGTTGTTCCCCGTTGTGGAGAGCCTCTGTGATTTGTGCCCCATTGGTGCGTCCGTTGGTGCTTCGCCCATGCTTTGATGTGGCAATGCAATGCTGTGTCGAAGCCGGTAGTGTTCACTTACAAATTTTAATAATGTTTGAAACATACAATGTGCTTTCAAGCTACCTTGATAACATCTCATGGAATGCAGGTGGTTGCATCACTAATTTAGAACGATGATTGCCCTGACATTATTCCAACATTGTTGTAGTACACAGTTTGATGATTAATTTATTTACATACACATTGTTATTTTATGGCATTCTGTAAGCAATTCTAATTAGATTTGAATGTTAAATATCCCCAGGAAAGAAGGTGGGTATTTGGCAAAATAACAAGAACATTTTTTATAGCTGACCATCCATTGTCAACTACAGACATATACTATTTTACAATATAATCACTTGTCTGTGAGGCGGTGCTACCTCTCAGCAGGGGTCTTAGAAATAATTTAATCACAGTGTGTTTTCTTTCTTCTTCTTTTCCCTTGATGGCCTAAAGAAGAGCTCTAAGGACCATAAACATAACTGTGCACTGTAGAGTATGGTGCCAGGAGTGTCAAACCATTTAGTTATGGCTTGACTTCTTGCTACAAGTTTACAGGGAACAGCTACCTCCCTCTTTTCAGGTGGAAGCTCCCCTGCAGGGCAGAGCCAGCTCATTGGCAGAGAGCATCAAACGATCGATTCTAGCCAATGATCTTAATGCTGCACTGCCAGGCATAGCTCAGAACTGAGAGTTTCTGACTCAGAGGAGGCAGGAAGTGGTGGCAGGTACCTAGATAGGGGCAGATGCCGCCCCTGCATGTCTCCCATGGGCGCCACTACAAGTGGACAAGTGCACAGGCCCAGGCCCAGGCGCAATGAGGTGGGGGCTCCATGCGCACCAATCACTGTGACAGTTACCCAAGAGGTGGCCAAGAGCGGTGCCTATTCAGCAATGCAGAGTAGGCACCTGCTTACCCCACAGGGCAGGTGCCTACTCTGCCTATAAATAACATACAGTGGGGAGAGGGAGGCAGCCGGCGGCGAGGGAGCTCTCTCAGCTGTGAGGTGCTCCTCTTGGCTCCCTCGCGTGCCCTCTGTAAAGATGTGACGTCAGGAGGAGAGAGAAGCAGGAAGAACATCGAAGCAACTGGACTGAAGGAAGAAGACTCCAGAAGGTAAGGAGACCTGATGGCCTAAAAAAATAAATAAATCAACACAAAATACAATTAATTTGTAAATGTGTCTGCAAGAATGAGTAAACGTGTGAGTGTGTCTGTCAGCTAGAGTAAATGTGTCTGTCAGTGAGTGTGTGTCTGTCAGTGCCTGCCGGCCCATGCAGAGCCAACCTTGCTGTGAGCCCTCTTAGGCCAGTGAGAAGATCAAACATCTCCCTCACCGGACCGCTGGCACTTAGTTCCAGCAGAGGGAGGGAAGGGCTTGGTAGGCTCTGTGAGCAGGCTGGTCGGAGCATTGCCGCACGTTACCATGGCAACGCTCTAATACAGTGCTGTGCTAGCTGGAGAAGATGCAGGCAAAACTGAAAGTGCCACCACTGGACCACCAGGGCTTACAACGTTATGTGCTAAAAAGGTAAGCAAAAGGGAGGGGGAGACATTAAGCTGAATTTGCACATCTCACCCACCTACACACAACATAGACCCTATGCACCCCTCACACACTACACCCCTCACACACACAAATACAAACATAATGTCCCCCCCACACACACACTAACTCCCCTCCCCCCACTCACACACACACACACTGCTCCCGTCAGTGGCGTACACACGACCCATGGGGCCCCAGAGCGAAAATTGATCCGTGGTTCCCCCCCCCTCTGCGCTTACTCTGTGCGGGCCAGGGCCGCAACACATGGCCTCGGGGACATGGTCACAGGGGTTGCAGGGCTGCGACCCCTGCAACCGCGGTATGTACGCCAGTGCATGCAGATACACACACTTAAAGGACCACTACAGACACCCAGATCACATCAGCTCAATGAAGTGGTCTGGGTGCCAGGTCCCTCTAGTTTTAACCCTGCAGCTGAAAACATAGCAGTTTCAGAGAATTGCCAACAAGGGTTTTGCCACCAAGTACTAAGTCGAAGGGGTGAAATACTTATTTCATATATTGACATGCAAATCAATTTATAACTTTTTTGACATGTGTTTTTCTGGATTTCTTTTTGTTATTCTGTCTCTCACTTTCAAAATACACCTACCTTTAAAATTATAGACCAATCATTTCTTTGTCAGTGGGCAAATGTTCAAATCAAATACTTTTTCTCCTCATTGTAGTTGATTGGAACCTTGCACCCCCTGAGCTCTGATAAATGGCTTGGAAATTAAGATCATAGATATGCTCCATGTCTCAGATCATTTCCCAGGGTTGTTAGTTTTGCCTGGGAACTTTTGGTTAGCTTTCAGCAACCTCCAATTTTTCTGAACCTATTTACCAGCCTAGCTGAGATTAATTCTGAAACAGTTCCCACAATGGAGTCTGCAGTTACTGTGTATGGTGCAGCAAAGTTTAACAATTTGATCAGTTAGATACGATACTACACTCCCATTACAATGCTGCCGATTTAATTACGTGGTTATTTGGTTACTTGTATCAACTTGTAACAGATTTTTTTCTCTACAACTGTAGTTTTCGAATACCCATATTATCAGCTGACCTATGGGGACCCAATAGTTTTGCACTTTACAAGCACTTGATTACACCATGTTGATTTTTTTGTGATTTAGATCAATCCTAATATCTTTTTTTCTATCCTAATATCCATATATTTTTTCTTACTGCTTTTGAAAGTCAGTACGAAGCCGCTATGGTAGTTATATTCCAAGTGTAAGACAATGTAGATACACGTGAGACAACTGGAGACAATGGTGGCTTGTGTAGGACATAATGTTTGACAATGGTTTGGCCATGGGCAGAGCCTTCCATCTTGAGATGACTGATTAGAACAGGCATTTTTTTTCATGATGCCCAAAAGATGCCTATGGCATCTCATTATATTGGTGCAAGTTAATGTATTTAATGGGATTGTGCAAAATAACCCATTTTTCTCTTTTCTGCAAAATATTAAGAACCCAAATGTGCTAGTACCACCTTAATTTGCTCCATCAAACAAGACCTATGGCATAACCAACCAGGTCCAAATTTTATAAGATCCTAAAAATAGATTACTGATTAAGGCAATGGAATGTGGTGTTATAAACAATGTAATGCGTTGTTATATTTTTTTTACCACTTATCTGTTTTCTTGAAATTATATCTACTATACATGGCTGACCCGTGACTGTATGTCTGAGTGTATTTATGAGCTCATGATAACCTTATTGTAGTTGAAAAATGACAAAAATGATTCTGTCACTACTATTCATTGGAACCAACTAAATTCTGGTACTCTACTTGTACATGATATTTTGACTATTTTTCCTGTATATAGCCAGAGAAGGGTTCAACAAAGGACACAATGATTTGTATCTGCGGTAATTAGAAAGGAATAAAGCATGGGGGATCTGTTGGAATAATTATGAATTAAAAAATTAAATAAAGAGAAAACTTGTTAAGAATATGTCACAGACTCGTAGATTTGTATTCTCTGTGCATATCTACCAATATTGGGAGTTATGGAATTGGAATGCTGGAGAACAGGCCTTCAGAGAGCATCAACAATTATGCAACTAGCACCACTGGTGATGCCAATAATGGACAGGACTGCCCAAAAAGTGGGTGGACTTTGCTTACTAAAGGAGAGTGTGTAGCATGTTGGTAATGCTGGAAATTCTATGTGAATTTGAAGTGAAATTCTAATTTAAGTCCAAAATAGTCAGGTTAAAATTATTCCCCAAGTTAGCTATTTTTCAGTTTGGCATCTTGGTCAAAAATTGGAAATTCTCCTAGAATTTACTTAGAATTTCTGACATGTCATGCTAGTGAATGAACCTAAAATGTGTTTTGCCTAATATGGGGCAGGTGTATCATGGTAATATAGGTACTATCTCAAGTACAAACTGCTAAATGTTGACATATTTCTTTGGTTTCTATGGTGATTTCACTTTATTTAAGTCTTTGCCCCAGAGTAGCACCTGTTTTTGGCTTGATAAATCTTCCTCAAGAATGGTAAACATGGGGGTTATTCATTAAACTGGAAAAATATCTAGGTTATTGCAAACTGTTGGCCAAAATAACCATGACAGGAAAGTATGAAACAGAGGAATTGTAGAATTGTTTTCCAAATTGAATACTTGGGCAAGCTATTTTACATTTTCTTATCAGTTTTCCACAATTCTGAGTTTAGTCAACACATCCCTATATAATTAATTAATTTTAATTAAATACTTTTTTAAGTAACCTGTGTAAAAGCAATCAGTCAACGAGATACAAACAATAAACAGTTTTTCTTGTGTAAATCAAAGTCACAGAGGCGACACAATGGTAGTTAGATAAGAGGCACCTGTTATCATCATCATTAACTGGCCTATTAAACAATTACTGAGATCAGCAAATATAGACACAAAATGGACTCTGTTTGACTCGCTAGATCTCAGACTCAAGCAGGAAAGGCTTGAGAAAATGTAGGGGCCAGGAATAGAGAACCCATGAACTCCCATTCCTAATACTGTCAGATCACCATTCTATCACTCCACTACAGAGCTGTGGGTTACAGTTTGCAAATTGTCTGGAGCCCACGGAACAGAGAAGCAGGGGAGTGGGCCTTGACAAGGCCAGGGAGTGGGCAGGTGCAAAGGATTTAGGGGTGGGTTTAGGGAAGGAAGAAGTGGGGGAGGAGTAAGGGCAGTTAAATAGCGGCCATTTTGTAGAGTGGCCAGTTTAACCAGAATTTCACTAACCTGTTACTTGTGACGGGTCAGCGAAGTTCTTTTCTTTTTTGTTCTGCAGGTCATGGCGTAGCTGGAGGAGATACTGGACGGAGTCCGGGAGGCTGTCCGAGACAAGGGATTGGCGTGGCTTCATGAGCAGATTGGTGCAGCGGCAACCCATGCGGAGGGACCGGAGAGGAGACCGGCACGGAGGACAAGACCGCCCCAGAGGCTGAGTCCAGGAGTAGCCCCTGCAGCTCGGCGGCGGAGGAGCCCTTCTGCGGTCGGCGAGTTGGCCGTTGGATCCGGAAGTACAGCTGAAGCGGGATTGCGGCAGGTGCCGTCCGGCGCGGCTGCCAGGCAAGCAACGGCAGTCGTGAAACAGAGGCCACGAGGTCGGAGGGCGCCCCGCGCAATGGCGGCCGGCAGGAAGGCGGGTGGAGGAGCGGCTCCCAGCACAGCCAGGACAGCAGACACAGCGGTCATCGCCCACGTGGACGGTGGGCAGGGGGAGAAACGTCCTGGTGAGTCAACCTCCAAGGGAGCCACTGAGGGGCATGGGGGAATTGCTGCTGCTGGCCCCTACGCGCAGGCGGTCCCACAGACTATCAGAGGGGACCAGGACAGCGGGGAGCACAGAGGAGCAGCGGAAAGTGGAGCCAATGCAGGGCGCAATGGAAGAGGGAGGGAGTGCAGCAGGGACGGCCGGATAGCTCAGGGGACATCTGGAGCTAGGGAGGCAGCAGACTGCCAGGCATCAGAGGTCAGGGCAAGGTCAGACGGGATGGCCAGAGGGAGGCCAGGCTCTGCGGTCCATGAAGAGACCATAGGGTCAGCTGGGACAGGCGTGGGCAGGAGCGGCAGCGGAGGGCCCGTCGGGCTGCTCCCAGGTTCAGCCATCCGGCAGGGATGTGGCATTAGGGGAGTGCAGAGGTGAACGGCGCAGTGTCAGCGCCAGGCGCAGCAGTGACAGGAGCGTGGCGGGAGGCCACAGGAGCCATTCCCGTTTGGGGCAGAGCGAGTCAAGGTTCAGCGACAGGGTGAGGAGGAGGAGGTCCAGATCTGATGAGTGGAGGAGGAGCAGGAGGCGCAGTGCATCGGGTTCATCGGAGAGGAGCTTCGGAGATCGGCAGGATAGAGCTTACAGCAGGGGAAGTCAGGCAGCGAGGACGAGGGGAGCTCGAGAATAAAGAGAAGAGCATAGGGAGGAAGGGCGGGTAGGGAGTCATTTGAACAGACTACCCAGGTTGTCTTCTCCTTACAGGTCACGGAATAACACACCTGCGGTCCCGAGGCGGGACCAGGCGGGCAGGAGTCGGCGACTTTTGGATGCTCCAGAGCCTGACAAGGCGGATGGAGGGACAGCAACCCCGCGGCCTGGAGCGGCCGGGGGCGTCAGTGGTGAGTCCTCAACTACACCACACTCTGGGACATTCATACATAGTTTAAAATCATTCCTAGACTCATGGTCAGGGGAAGGGGAATTGCTTAGGTTTGATAGGGTTTGGTCCCCTCAGGGCATCCAGGGGTCGGGGTTTGGGAGGACGATGACCAGAGAGAAAAGGCCTAGTGGGGGGGAGTCGGGGAGCGCAGCTGCGCCGGTTGAGTCGCCGGTGGGGGATGGGGAGCAAACTGTTGTGTGCGGGGACATCACCGACTCAGCGCGTCAGAACGTACACGTGTCGTTCGCAGGGCCCCTTGGGTGTCACTTGAAAGGGGAGGTTAAAGATAAGATTGCTAAAGGGGAATTTGTGGAAATATTTTCCCTTCTTCCCCTGGAGGAATTTTTGGATCTTAAGGAGGAAGACAAAAAGGATGCCAAAAAAGAGGAGGAGGAGAAAAGGCGGAGGTATCGTAAGAACAGGAGGGGGAACAGGGGGGGCACTTGGCCGGTGAGAGTAGGCGCGATGTTGCCATGGCTAAGGCAATACGCTGATCGGGTAATTGCTGAATTCCTATGGAGGGGCTTTGCTGAGGGTTTTAAGATCCCCTTCAAAGCTACGGGGCCGGGTACTCTATGTGCGAATCTTAAGTCGGTTAGGGAACATCCGGGGGTGGTGCGGGAGAAACTGGCCAAGGAAGTCCTGTTGGGGAGGATGGCGGGGCCATTCGCCACCCCGCCATTGGCGGACTTGCGGGTCTCACCTCTGGGGGTAGTCCCTAAGAAGGAGGCAGGCAAGTTCAGTTTGATCCATCACTTATCTCACCCGAAAGGGAATTCGGTAAATGATGACATCGATGCGGACCTGTGCTCGGTCTCCTATACGTCATTCGACAATGCCGTCGAGCTGGTTCGGAGATCTGGGCCCGGGGCGTTGATGGCCAAGGTGGACGTGGAGGCAGCGTTTCGGCTGCTTCCCATACACCCAGACTGCCATCACCTCCTGGGGTGTCATTTTGAAGGTGAGTTCTTCGTCGATTTGTGTCTGCCTATGGGCTGTTCCATTTCATGTGCCTACTTCGAAAGGTTCAGTACTTTCTTGGAATGGGTGGTGCGCAGGGAGTCGGCGGGGGGCGCTGTGGTTCACTATCTGGATGACTTTTTATGCGTTGGCCCTCGGGACTCGGAGCGGTGCGCGCAGGTACTGCGAGTGTTCCAGCGGGTAGCACACGCCTTCGGAGTGCCTTTGGCGGAAGATAAGACGGTGGGTCCTATCACATGCCTTAGCTTTTTGGGGCTGGAAATTGATTCGGAACGCGGGGAGTGCAGGCTGCCCGGCAACAAGCTGCAGCATCTTAGGCACTTGGTGGACACGGTGAGGAGAGCGAGAAAGGTGACGCTGAGGGGGCTTCAGTCGCTAATAGGGAGTCTTAACTTCGCGTGCAGGGTGATCCCTATGGGTCGGGTCTTCTGTAGGAGGATGGCCCTAGCGACAAGTGGAGTGCATCGGCCATCGCACTACATACGGGTGTCGGCCGATATGAAGGAAGATTTGGGGGTCTGGGATCGGTTCTTGGACAACTTTAACGGGAAGTTCATTTTTAGGGAACCGGCGGTGTCGTCGGACGATATGGAGCTGTTTACAGACGCGTCCGGCAGCATTGGCTTCGGGGCTTACTTGGTGCGCGGAGGTGTGGCCAGAGACGTGGAAGGCAAGCCCTCTGATCAGGAACTTTTTGGAATTCTTCCCTGTCATGGTGGTAGTGGAGTTGTGGGGTGCGGAGCTGGCGAATAAGAAAGTGGTATTTTACTCCGACAATATGGCAAGCGATCAACAGTTTGACCGCATCGTCGCTACCTGTAGTGCGTTTACTGCGACAGTTAGTGCTTTGTTGTATGTCATTCAACATTGAGTTCAGGGCTAGGCACATCCCAGGGTTCAAGAATGTGGTGGCTGACTCTCTGTCTCGTTCACAGTGGGAACGCTTCCAGGAGGCGGCGCCGGACGCGCGGACTCGGGGGCAGGAGTGCCCGGACGCGATGTGGCAGCTCGGGATGGCTTGCTTGGGGAGTACATAAGGAAGTCGCTGGCACCAAACACATGGTCCTCGTATGTGAAGGTTTGGTAGTTGTGAGACGAGACGGTTGTTCAGGTTGGTAGTGATCTCTCGGAGGGGCAGCGGTTGGATGCGTTATTGTGGTTGCTTTGCCGGCTGTTTGCTAAACAGGCATTGCCTGCCATGGTTGACAGACACTTGTCTGCCCTGGCTTTTCTGTTTAAGTTCAACGGGTGGGTAGACAGCACGAAGCACTTCATGGTCCAACAGGTGGTGAAGGGTTTCAAGAGGGGGAAGAAGTCTGTGGATACGAGGAGACCGGTGTCCTTCGAGCTATTGCGTAAGTTGGTGGGTGTACTCCCGGTAATTTGCAGCTCCCCGTACGAGGTATCGTTGTTCGCAGGGGCATTCATATGGGCCTTCTTCGGGGCCTTTCAGATTGGGGAGTTGGTGAGCGCCAACAAGGTGGGCGTGGGAGGGTTGCAGCTCGCAGACGTGGCTGTTCGCGGGGACAGGGTACAGATCAGGTTGTGCCGATCGAAGACCGATATCTTTGGAAAGGGTTGTTCGGTAGTATTGTTTGAGTTGCCGGGGTCGGGGGTGTGCCCCGGTGAAGCGAGGAGCAGAGTACTTGGCATTGCGCCCGGTAGGGGGCGGTTGCTTCTTCTTACACGCGGACGGCACGTCATTGTCACGTTTCCAGTTTGCGAGGGTGTTCCGTTTGGGAATAGAGAAGCTGGGCTTGGAGCCGAGGCATTTCGGGACGCACTTGTTTCGAATTGGGGCCGCAACGGAAGCGGCGCGTTTGGGACTCGGGGATGAGAAGATCAAACGTATAGGGAGATGGGAATCTTTACGCTTCCGATCATATGTGAGACCTGATGGGTTGGTGTAACGGGGGCGGTGGTTGAAGCGGGAAAGTCTCGAACGCACGGTACTATGGCTCTAACTTTTCTCTCATTGCAGGTCGACAGGTGTGGATATTGGGGCACTCGTATGTCTATTGGGCTCAGAAGAGGGCTGCAGTTCGGAGAAGTGGAACACAGCTGGGCTTTCTTCGAGAGAGAGTGGCGATTTCATGATTTGGTTTTAGGGGGTTTAGTTGGCAGTTGCCTTAGTAGCGTGTTGTTTAGCAAAGTGGCACAAGGGTCCGTACCGGACATAGTAGTGATTCATGGGGGGAGGGAACGACCTGGGTCTGATTCCGCTGCGGGAGCTGGTCAGAAGGATGAAGAGGGATATGGATCGTCTGCTGGAGCTGGTCCCTGGCGTAGTGGTGGTTTGGTCTGAAATGGTGCCCCGTTTCACGTGGCGACATGCTAGGGATCCAGCTGCAGTGGCGCGATGCAGAGGCAAGGTTAACAGGTCCATGGCAACTTTCATTCGGCGTTTGGGTGGCATTGTGGTGCGTCACTGGGAACTGGAGGGTATGTTACCTGGATACTTTAGAAGAGACGGTGTACATTTGTCATACGTAGGGTGTGACCTTCTCAATCTGGGTTTCCAAGATGGGATTAGCCTGGCCCTGTTTCAAGGTGGTGGGGGGCGCACATGTCCTTAAGGGATCAAGTCATGTGCTATGGCGGAACAGGGCGTGTTAAAGTAAGGATTTGGCTGGAATTGGAAATGGACAGGCCAAGGCCTAGGATGGAATAGGCCAGATGGAAGTGAGTGTTATTAGGTTCAAGCTCTTCGGTGGCTACGAACCTAGGGGGTAGGGGTGTCTGGGTACACCCCTACAGTTAACAATATGGTTATGGGGCCTCTCTGGTAGGCCGTGCGTTACAAGTTACATGGTATTTGAATGTTAATTATTGTTCAAACGATAGGGTCATTGTCAAGGGTATTGTGTGGGGGGATAGTAATATAATGTCAGTTGGACAATGACCCTAAATGTTAATTTATTTATATTTGATAATTAATAAAGCTGTGGACGTTATACTCCAACAGGATAAACGGTGTCAGTGTTTATTTAAGTTAAAGTTAAGGTAGCACCTGCCGAATAACGAAGGTGCATATGTCAAGACATGGTAACGGCAAGTCAAAGAATCAAAAAGAATAAAGAAAGACAAAATCAACAATGCTTTGTACATGGTGTTAAGGAATTGAACAGATAGGATTTACATTAACAAAGACAGACAGCACAGCACAAGTCAGTTCCTGTCCTTTTAATTAAAGTAACACTACCGGTACCATAACCACTACATCACAGTAAAGTGGTTATGGTGTCAGGAGTACCCTGATGCCTCCCATTGTAAGTAGTCAAAATTTATTAGTTTAACTTCTTACCTAGTGTCCACTGGGTGCTGCTCCCTGTATTCACTACTGCCAACAGAAGTCAAAAGAGACTCAAGGGACAGGACAAACTGGCCCTAAAGTAAAAAAATGGACTAGGTGGGTGGAATCGGCATAATCCAAATAAAGTATTCAACAAAAAGGAATATTTAAAGCGGGTATATTGAGAGTGAGGACCCAAGTGCCAAAGGCAAACAGATATCAACTCTCTACAACTGCCAAAGATTTACCCACATGAGAAGTAACAACTTAATTAAGAGGTTAAAAGGTACAATTTTTAAAATATTTACATCTTTATTCAATACTATATGTTAGACAATAATACGTGAAACTACATGAAATAGTGATAAAAAAAATGTGCAAGTGACTTAAAAAAAGAGAAATCTATGTAGCCTGCCTGATGTGTCCCACATATAACTGCTGTAGAAATATCCAGGTACAAAGCAGATGTTCATGTAGCAATTTAAATTCACAATGTTAGATATCTTTAAAGATTAAAGGATCACTATAGGGTCAGGAACACAAACATGTTTTCCTGACCCAATAGTGTTAAAACCACCATCTAGCCCCCCCCCCGCCCCCCTGGTCCCCTCATGCCTCCATAAATATAGCAACATCTTACTGTATTCAAGCCAGAAGCTGTAGATCTGCATGCTGTATGCCTAAAAAAAAAACAAGCAGTCTGCTGACATCATCAGAAGTGGTAGCCTGATCCAATCACAATGCTTCCTCATAGGATTGGCTGAGACTGACAACGAGGCAGATCAGGGGCAGTGCCAGCATGATTCAAACACAGCCCTGGCCAATCAGCATCTCCTCATAGAGATTAATTGAATCAATGAATCTCTATGAGGAAAGTTCAGTGTCTGCATGCAGAGGGAGGAGACACTGAATGTTTGGATGCATTTTAGGCAGCTATGACCCAGGAAGGATCTCTGACAGCTATCTGAGGAGTGGCCAGTGAAGTTATCACTAGGCTGTAATGTAAACACTGCATTTTCTCTGAAAAGACAGTGTTTACAGCAAAAAGCCTGAAGGTAATGATTCTACTCGCCAGTACAAATTCAATAAGCTGTAGTTGTTCTGATGACTATAGTGTCCCTTTAAATAGGAAAAAGGCTACTAGTGCAAATATGTAACGACAAAAAACAGATCAATTATATACATCAGATTGTGATGTAATTCCAGTAAAATACAAGTTTAGCAGGCTAAGATTGCCACAAGGCATATGTATGTATATGTGTTTGTAGTATCAGTTAGTTAATTACACGTAGCTAAGATACTGTTATCACTGTACTGACCAGGTGCAGGAATGTAAGAACTGGAATTACGCGTCCCTCTCCTTTGTATCAGATGAGCCACGTGGTTAGACCGGATGGATGAGTTTAGACTCTATTTATTAAATAGGTTAAGGGTATGTGTGGGTGTAGTTAATTGTGGGAGGAGCTACAGTGCTATATAAGGAATGTACTCTATGTATTCAGTACTCAGACTTTGCTGTATTTTGGTGACGCTAGTCCCTCTGAGTCCCGATCGGTGATCCAATAAAGAATCTCTTCCTTCCTGAAGAAACCTGTGTCCATCTCTCTGTGCTTGGCTTCCGTCAGTTTCTCCGGTATCATTTGGTGCATTGGCCGGGAAGCTCATCGTTCAACGGTAGCTGAGAGGCAGAGGCGTGAGACGGTCTATCTTTGCCCACGTTCTCTACGGCTGCACCCCTGAACTTCTGCGTGGACCTCCCTTCGTCTCGGCGCCACTGGTCTGTTGTCCAGGAGATCATCGGCCTCTACGTGAGAAGTGCTGGGGTGTCCCCGTCGATGAGTGTGAACTCAGGTTCAGGAACGAGGAGGTAAGACAACTGCTGTTTTAGACGGCAGGACCCACTAGGGGTATACCGATTGTGCGGTAGGCCCAAAGGGGTTTTGAATCTGTGTATCTGCCCCCTCTGTCGGAGGGAAGGAGCGAAGGCGCACCGCTCGATCGAACGCTCTTTAGTCAGACCGTTTGATTTGGTTAGTCAGGCGGGGTCCTGGTGTAAATAGCCCTAGCCGGACACCGGTGTCTTGTCTAGACTAGCGTTCTAGGGTGTATATTACGTTCGCTAGGTCGGAGGGACCGGGAGACTAAGCGGCGCCTGTGTAAATTCGGTTCGCTAGTTCTCATCCTATCTGGGCTAAGTGGGAAGGCGTGTAAATTTGGAACCCACTAGACTTTTGATAGTGCGACTAAGAGGCGCCTGTGTAAATTCGGTTCTCTAGCTCGCTATATATGTGGTGATTGGGCAGTGTGGCTAACCAAAACGGGTGTATATAGTTTTAGGTAGTCCATTCAAGGTACTGGCCAATAGTTTAGTTGGGAATTGTAAATGTGTTAACGATTGTTTTAGTAAAGTGTATATCTTGTTAGATAGCGCGAGCTCAGCCGTCTAGCGAGAGTGTTAATAGTGTGTTGCTGTATTATAGTGCACGGTACCATAACCCTGTATATTTACTGACATTATATAATAAGTACTAATCATTGTCGTCCATTGCATGTTTAACACCATAACCACTAATAATTGTATTGTGACCTTAACTTGTGCTTTGACCTATGCTAACCGTACTGTAACCGCTATTTGTAAAAGACGATGTTACTGGGGTGTGTTATAGACGGGTAATTCGTATATAGAGAATTATAGCGTGGGTGACTGTATAGTTACGCCAAAGGGCATAATATTGATTATATAGTGACTGGTGTAACAGCTGTGTGTGTACGGGAATTCCCTGAGTGTTTATTGTTATTGTGTACGTTTCACTTGGTAACCGTACCACGTGGTGCTGTTGCCAGAGGAAACGGGTGTGACTGTTGAATAGTACGCGTGTATAGTATTCGTTGTCGACGACGTTCCATTGTTAAGTATGGGTGCGTCGCAGTCAACGATTCCGGATCCCTTAGGATGTATGGTTAAGAATTTTAAAAAGGGATTCAAAGTTTGTGATTTTGGGGTAAAGATGTCTCCTGTACGTTTGGTCACTTTGTGTACTAGGGAGTGGCCTACTTTGGTTGCGGCATGGCCGCCACGTGGCAGTTTGGATCCAACTCTGGTACAGCGCTTACACGTGGCTGTATCGGGTAGGCCTGAACTTTACGGCCAGTTTCCTTATATTGACTGTTGGAGACAGGCCGTAAATGACTCGCCAAAATGGCTCCAGACATGCCACGAGGAGCAGTGTCGCCTCATGGTAGCTAGGACTTGCTCGTCCACTAGGACTGGTGTTAGGCCCATTTTGGACACGCCCCCTGAGTCCGAGATCCCTTTGCCGCCCCCTTACTTTCCGTTAAGAAGAAGTGACGCAAACGCAGGAAGTCCTGCACCCCTCCCCTCATTACCCTCATCCACTTCCGCTTCCTCCTCCAGTACAGGATCCACCCCCCCTCGTACTAAATCTCCCCTTCCGGAACCAGAATCCACCCCCATTAGAAACGAATATCCTGATTTGGCGCCACTTCAGACTTCCGGTCAAGCTTCATCTAGCTCGGCTCGAAGTGTTTTATTTACGACCTTTTCCCAAAACCGACCTCCCACATCCCCATACCCTATCTCTCCCCGACCGGAACCCATGACTGACGCCTCTCTACGTAGCCCCATCCAAACCCGACAGTTGACTGGTGCCCAACAATTAAAGCACTATCAGATGCCTCTTCGTCTGAATCCCGGGTCAGCTTATATCGATGCCGCAGGTCAAATGGCACACGCTGACCCAGTCTTCGTATATGTCCCATTTACCACAACCGATCTTTTAAACTGGAAGACCCATAATTCCTCGTATACTGAGAAACCACAAGCTATGACTGATCTGTTCACCTCAATAGTACAGACGCATAATCCGACATGGGCTGATTGCCAGCAGTTACTAATGACTTTATTTAACAATGAGGAAAGGACAAGAATAAATCAAGCAGCCATTAAAGCATTAGAGGATAGAGCCCGTGCTTTGAACCAAGCCAATCCAGCAGCATGGGCCGCGACACACTATCCCAACACCGATCCCGATTGGAACGTAAATGGTGCTGATATGGTTCAACTCAGAGCCTATAGAGACGCTATAATTGCTGGCATGAAAGCCGGAGGAAAGAAAGCCATTAACATGTCGAAGACAGTTGAGGTGATCCAGAAAAGCGATGAAGCGCCCAGTGTCTTTTATGACCGATTATTGGAGGCATACCGCTTGTATACCCCCTTTAATCCGGAAGACGCAGACAATTCCCGAATGGTTAACTCCGCCTTTGTCAGCCAAGCATACGGAGATATTAAGCGCAAGCTACAAAAGTTAGAAGGGTTTGCAGGTATGTCCATCACCCAACTAATGGAGGTAGCAAATAAGGTCTATATGAACAGGGATACAGAAAGTAAGAAAGAGGAAGAGCGCAAGATGCGTAAAAAGGCTGATATGCTAGCGGTAGCGATCGCAGGCGTAGATAAACGGGGCCCAGATAGAGGCAATAATAGATGGAGTAGGGAGCCTTTGAGTAGGGATCAATGCGCGTATTGCAAGGAAGAAGGGCATTGGAGGAACGAATGTCCGCAAAGAGAGCAGTACGAGAGAGACCAACCCAGGGCAGGCTACGGAAACTTTAGAGGTAGAGCGAGAGGTAGAGGAGGCCCCGGAGGGAGTAATGGTTATAGAGGGAGTAATGGGAACAGAGGAAGTGTTAGGGAAGACAGGTATATTCCAGCAGCGCAAAGGTCCCGCGATAGAGAAGGTAGGGACTTTGTAGGATTGGCTGACACTGTCATGGAGGACTATTGATACCGACCGGGCTCCATCCCCCTTGGTCGAGCGGAGCCTATGGTCGATGTATCAATAGGGGGGAAAAGGAGTGCGTTCATGATCGACACTGGTGCTGAACATTCAGTGGTGACTAATCTAGTTGCTCCTCCATCTGGAAGGACTATTACTGTGATAGGAGCAACTGGAAGAAGTGCTGAAAAACCGGTTCTTAAAAGTCGACTCTGTACATTGGGAGGCCACGTAGTAAAACACCAATTCCTTTATATGCCTGAATGTCCAGTCCAATTGCTGGGACGTGATATGCTATCAAAATTACAAGCGCAGATTACGTTCCTACCAAATGGAACAACATCCTTAAAGTTTAATGGACCTTCAGGTATTATGACTTTATCCGTACCAAAGGAAGAAGAGTGGCGACTTTATACAGTGTTGACTAGCCAAAACCCTAGGAGTGATGAGACATTGTTTAACATACCAGGAGTTTGGGCAGAGAACAACCCACCAGGACTGGCCCGCAATATTCCACCAATAAAAATTGAACTGAAACATGGGGTTTATCCAGTGAGCCTAAGACAATATCACATTCCGCAGAAGGCTAAGAAGAACATCCAATCCTATCTGGATAAGTTCATACGGTATGGTATCCTAAAATTCTGTACTTCCCCCTGGAACACCCCATTGCTGCCTGTTCAAAAGCCCGGTACAGATGAGTATCGACCTGTACAGGACTTAAGAGCAGTCAATGATGCGGTTGTTAGCATACATCCAGTTGTACCCAATCCATATAACCTGCTTGCTTTAATTCCGGGCGGGGCTACTTACTTCACAGTCTTAGATCTCAAAGATGCCTTCTTTTGCCTCCGAATTGCCGCAGAAAGCCAATGTATTTTCGCTTTCCAATGGGAGAACGCTGTAACGGGCTCAAAACGCCAAATGACTTGGACAAGACTGCCCCAAGGGTTTAAAAATTCACCTACCCTATTTGGTTCAGCTCTAAGTCAAGATCTACTGGATTTCGAGTCTATCCCAGGAGAATGTGTATTGTTACAATATGTAGATGACTTGTTGATAGCAGCAGTTACAAAAGAAAAATGTCAGCAAGCAACGCACGATCTACTACATATTCTCTGGAAGGCAGGATACAAGGTGTCCAGGAAGAAGGCTCAGTTGTGTTTGCCAACTGTCAAGTATCTGGGATTCCATATCTCTGAAGGTCAAAGGATTATGGGGCCAGAGAGAAAAGAAGCTGTCTGCCAAATACCAATACCCAAGAATAGAAGACAAGTGCGAGAATTCTTGGGGGCAGCAGGCTTCTGTAGGATATGGATTCCCAGCTATGCGATACTGGCAAAACCTCTGTACGCAGCCATCAAAGGTACAGAGCACGACCCCTTCTTATGGACCCAAGAACAGCAAACGGCATTTGAAGATGTGAAGAAGGCTTTGATGAGTGCCCCAGCATTAGGTCTACCTGATCACACACGACCATTCTACTTATATGTACACGAGCAAAGAAGAATGGCTGTGGGAGTATTGACACAGTACTTGGGATCATGGCAAAGACCTGTTGCCTACATGTCTAAGCAACTGGATGCAGTGGCCAGCGGACTTCCACCTTGTCTAAGAGCCGTAGCTGCAGCCGCCCTGCTAGTAGCTGAAGCCGATAAACTCACTCTGGGTCAAGAACTTTATGTACGAGTCCCACATGCAGTACAGACGTTGTTGGATTACAAAGGAAATCATTGGTTTAGTAACAGCCGTATGACCAAGTATCAAGCAATGTTGTGTGAAAACCCAAGAGTGCATTTAGAGACTGTAAACACCTTAAATCCAGCTACCCTTTTGCCGCAACCTACTGAAAGTCAACATGATTGTTTGGAAGTAATGGATGAAGTATTTTCAAGTAGACCAGATCTTCGTGATTTTCCCATCCAGAACCCCGATGTTCAATATTACACCGACGGCAGTAGTTATGTGAAAGAAGGGATCCGCTATGCAGGATATGCAGTGACAACAATAGACAAGGTGATAGAAGCTCGGCCACTGGCGAAAGGAACATCAGCACAAAAGGCAGAATTAATAGCACTAACACGAGCGTTACAATTGGCTGAAGGTTTAAGAGTAAATATCTATACGGACTCTAAGTATGCGTTTTTAACCACTCATGCCCACGGAGCTTTGTATAAAGAAAGAGGACTACTGAATTCAGAAGGCAAAGAAATCAAGTACGCAGCTGAAATCCTACAACTATTGGAAGCAGTGTGGGAGCCGAAAGAAGTCGGTATCATACATTGTCGAGCGCATCTGAGAGGAGATGGTGATGTAACCAAGGGAAATCGGATGGCAGATAGTGCAGCTAAGCGTGCTGCTGAATCAGGAAGACAGGAGTATGTGGGGCATATAGCTGCTCTTATACCAACTCCACTGTCCCAATGGACTCCAGTTTATACAGCTCAAGAAGAGGAGTGGTTAAAGACTGAACCGGGAAAGTATTTGGAGAACAAGTGGTATCAGCTAGAAGATGGAAGAATAGTCATACCAGCATCACTAGCGGTAGAAATTGTCCAAAATTATCACAACGGGACACATTCTGGGAGAGACAGTACTGAAGAATCTCTCAGGAAACATTTCTACATACCAAGATTGTCCAACTTGACTCAGGCCATTGTACGCAGATGTGTAACGTGTGCTAAGAATAATGCAAGACAAGGACCAGTAAAGCCACCAGGAGTCCAGTTTATGGGGGGACTCCCCATGTCCGATCTACAAATAGACTTTACAGTAATGCCTAAATCGGGTGGACATCGTTACCTGTTGGTAATTGTGTGCACCTATTCAGGCTGGGTAGAAGCATGTCCTACTCGTACAGAGAAAGCAGGAGAAGTTGTAAGATTCCTGCTACGAGAAATAATACCCCGATATGGACTACCCTGTTCTATAGGATCGGACAATGGTCCAGCTTTTGTTCATCAGTGCCTACAACAACTGACTCATATGCTTGGTATAAAGTGGAGGCTTCATACTGCATATAGACCCCAGAGTTCTGGTAAGGTAGAGAGAATGAATAGAACTATAAAGAACCAGTTGGCTAAAATGTGTCAGGAAACCCAACTTAAGTGGAACGTTCTCTTACCCATAGCTTTATTGCGAATCCGCAGTACCCCTACCAGAAGGATGGGCCTCTCTCCTTTTGAAATCATGTATGGGCGACCACCTCCCGTACTTGGTAACTTAAGGGGGGACTTGAGTCAGTTGGGAGAAGGAATTACCCGGCAGCAGGTTGTAGAGTTGGGTAAGACTATGGAGGAGGTACAGAAATGGGTACAAGATAGATTACCTGTGAATATTTATCCCCCTGTTCATAGTTATCATCCAGGAGACCAAGTGTGGATTAAAGAGTGGAATAATGTACCGTTAGGGCCCAAGTGGAGAGGTCCTTATGTTGTTCTTTTGTCTACCCCTACAGCGATAAAAGTAGCCGAAGTAACTCCGTGGATACATCACTCCAGGGTTAAACCAGCAGCAGTCGATTCTTGGCAAATTACAGCAGATCCAGAGAATCCCTGCAAGATCCGGTTGAAACGCACTACTCAGTCGGAGTAACGAGGAATTATTGTGGATTACAAATTTTATTGTTACAGGTGTGAGTGAGAAGGCCATAATAAAGCCTGTCCGCTTACCAACACATAGTGTATAAGCCAGGAAAGTCTCGAAGGGACACCTGTGAAGACGAGCAGAACTCCATTCCCTGCAGCCCTCACATCCTGGAAGCTGAGGTTCCATCGCACGGACGAAGACTGAGGATGACGGCGAAAGATGTGCTTTTGATTGTGTTTATTTATATGTGTTTTTATATTCAGGAAGGTAGAGGTACCGACACTCCTAGCTGTGAGGTATGCATTAAGACTACGAGAACAGGTAACCATATTTCCCAAACCCTAATTTGGCATTCACAATACGAATGTAAAGGAGAGGTATCAAGATGTAGATACCTAAATATAGACTATAGTGTGTGCCATTTAGGAGTAGGAGAACCTAAGTGCTTCAGTCCAGAGTATCAACCTCGTACAATTTGGTTGACTCTCAGGAATGGAGATCCTCAGGGGACCCTAATTAATAAGACGGTGTTAGAATCCGTACATTCTTCGGGTGTTCTGCTATTTGATGCATGTAAGGCGATATCAAGTGGTAGAAAACCGTGGAATGTATGTGGGGATCTTAGATGGGAGAGGACGTATGGGTCTAATGATAAATATATTTGTCCCAGTAGTAAAAATAAATATGTGAGTCCTAGATGCCCAAATAAAGACTATAACTTTTGTCCATATTGGTCTTGTGTGGGGTGGGCGACTTGGGGACAGACAGTAGATAAAGACATGATAGTGACTAAGTTGCCGACTAGCCCTTATTGTAAGTCTATGGAATGCAACCCAGTCCATATACTTATTAATAACCCCGACAAGTTCCTAGATAAGTATGGAAATTTATTTGGGTTTCAGATATACGGGACGGGTTTAGATCCTGGGACATTATTGTTTATAGGAATAGAGACTGATACGGTATCCTCCCAGACTCATCAAGTATACCATTCCTTTTATGAAGAGATGAGTATAGATAATAAGATCCCCCATAACGCTAAAAACCTGTTCATTGACCTAGCTGAAAGTATTGCCGGTAGTCTTAATGTTACCAACTGCTATGTGTGTGGAGGTACTAACATGGGAGACCAATGGCCTTGGGAAGCAAAGGAGGTAATGTCCGGTTCTGAGGCAGTTGACCAACTAATATCTACACAAGCCGATTATCATTTGAGTGTTAGAGGTAAATCTGAGTGGAGATTAAAGACCTCCATCATAGGTTATGTTTGCATAGCAAGGAAAGGAATAATGTATAATACTTCTGTAGGAGAATTAACTTGTCTAGGGCAAAAAGCTTATGATGATGATACTAAAAATACAACTTGGTGGTCGGCTTCAAATGTCTCAGAACCATCTAACCCGTTTGCTAGATATGCCAGTTTAAAGGATGTGTGGTTTGATTTATCCATCACATCTACCTGGAGAGCCCCAGCAAATTTGTACTGGATCTGTGGTAAGAAAGCCTATTCGGAGTTGCCACAGGACTGGGAAGGGGCATGTGTGTTGGGTATGCTCAAACCATCCTTCTTCTTGTTACCGATTGAAACAGGTGAGACTTTAGGTGTTAAAGTGTATGATGTGAATCATAGGAAGAAAAGGGGACCCTTAGAGATAGGCACCTGGGAAGATAATGAATGGCCTCCCCAGCGTATCATAGATTATTATGGGCCAGCCACGTGGGCAGAAGATGGTACCTTTGGTTATAGAACCCCAATTTATATGCTCAACCGTATTATAAGATTACAGGCGGTGGTTGAGATTATTACTAATGAGACCTCACAAGCACTCAATCTTCTAGCGAAGCATAATACCAGGATGAGGACAGCAGTGTACCAAAATAGATTAGCCTTGGATTACCTTTTGGCAGTAGAGGGAGGTGTATGTGGGAAGTTTAACCTGAGCAATTGCTGTCTTCAAATAGATGACGAAGGGCAAGCAATAGCTGAGCTTACTAGCCATATGGTTAAACTAGTGCATGTGCCTACTCAGGTATGGAAAGGGTACAATCCAAGTAGTTGGTTTGGTAGCTGGTATGAGTGGTTTGGAGGGCTTAAGGCAGTGGTAGGTGGAGTCCTACTGATTTTACTGTTGTGTCTACTCCTACCGTGTCTTATACCCTTAGTAGTTAGGTCTGTGCAAAGCCTGATAGGAAGTATAGCAGAGAGGAAGGCTGCTGCACAGATAATGGCGATATATAAGTATAAGGCTCTAGATCAAGGAGAACCAATGCAGGAAGATGAGTGTTAAAAGATTCACATCATAAGATAAGTCTGGTCTGGTTCATGGTAACCTGAGGTATATGCAAACCAAGGTTAAGTGATGCCTCAAGTAATTGTGAAATATCAGAGGCATCAAAGGGGGGAATGTGATGTAATTCCAGTAAAATACAAGTTTAGCAGGCTAAGATTGCCACAAGGCATATGTATGTATATGTGTTTGTAGTATCAGTTAGTTAATTACACGTAGCTAAGATACTGTTATCACTGTACTGACCAGGTGCAGGAATGTAAGAACTGGAATTACGCGTCCCTCTCCTTTGTATCAGATGAGCCACGTGGTTAGACCGGATGGATGAGTTTAGACTCTATTTATTAAATAGGTTAAGGGTATGTGTGGGTGTAGTTAATTGTGGGAGGAGCTACAGTGCTATATAAGGAATGTACTCTATGTATTCAGTACTCAGACTTTGCTGTATTTTGGTGACGCTAGTCCCTCTGAGTCCCGATCGGTGATCCAATAAAGAATCTCTTCCTTCCTGAAGAAACCTGTGTCCATCTCTCTGTGCTTGGCTTCCGTCAGTTTCTCCGGTATCAAGATCTTCAGAATCCATTATAATAGAACCGCTAGAGCAGGTATAAGGGCGGAGGGGATAGCAACATAAGAGCAAAGAATTGGGGTATTTGGCATGAATTCCTATTGTATAGTATAGTAACCCAACTGAAAGGAAGGAAAGCAGGAAAATAGGGAGCCAAAATAGTTACCCTTTCCTGTTTTGTTAATCTGAAAATCCAATGGTCAAAGTGTGAGAGGTAAGGGTTAAAACACCCCCATTAGTCCCTAAGTATAGCTTTAGTGTAAAACAAGTATCTGGGATAAGTGCAGCATAAAGCCCAAGTGGGTGCTATGTAAAAAGAGTCTCCCACCAGGACCAGAGTATGCCGTTTCCCCAGTAGGATACTATAACACTAAGCCCAGGCAATTTCCTCCACACTAGCTGATTACCACACTACCCCAATCTCAGTGGTAAGTTTACCGAACATATCTATAGCTCCCTATATCTGTCCTTCAACAAACTAGCTGCATAGAAACTGATCTCAAGTAATAAAATCAGTCTACATAGAGAACCCTATGAAAAAAAAAAAATATCGCATAACGGCAGCGGGTTTAAAAGCATCCCGAGTAGCTTACCTTATATTGTAAATACAGGCTCCAAATTAGTATCCTATTAAGTGTGAATTTGGATCCCTGGGCACTGTTGTAAATTGGCTGACCATGATATGTGTACATATGATTGAGGATCTAGAAATAAGTGTAGTAATCCAATAATTTAAAGGAGGGGGTTGGATGAATGCTGCGTGGTTCAACTATTAAGACAGATGCAGATTGAATACATCATATTTATAGAGGTTTGAAAAATCCATAAAATGACAGTATCGATACATAAGAACCCCACATCCCCTATTCCTGGATGTCGGTTGTAACATAAGAGAGTATAAAATGACATTGATGAAGTAAAATTAGAACCATTAGACAATTTCATACAGTTCTTGGCTCATAAATAATACTAGTCACAGTATCAAAGAGCAGGAATACTGAAATCAGTAAATGGTTAACCTGCCCCATGTGTGTTTACAATCCAATGCCCAGAGGTCCTATAAAAGAAGTACAGACATTACCTTTTGCATTTTAACTTTACCAATAAAATACTTAGACATCTTTTATGTACAAATGGAAACGATCAGGTCTAAATCTATATACAGGGAAGGGATGGTAGGTGGTGGAGAGAATTATTATTAGAGGAAAGGGGAGAAGGAAAAGCCTTCATTAAGTCCCTTTGGACTCAATGTTTTCAATCTGTATATCCAAAAGGACTCTCTTTGCCTCAAAACTTTATCATAATCGCCTCTCCTGGTATATTTTTTCACCAGTTCTAGACCACAAAAACATAGACATTTTTAATCTCCTCCGTGATATTCCCTAAAATGTCTCGAGATGGGATTATCTACTGGGTTTTTTGGAGACCTAATATGTTCTTGGATACGTTTTTTGAACGGGCGAAAAGTCTTCCCTGCGTATTTGAGATTACATTGGCAGGTAAGTAAATATACTAAACCTGCCGTGTTGCAGTTGAAGAAAGATGTTATTTTGAACTCCTCCTTTCCTTCACTGTAATTTTTTGGGACAGAGAAAAGCTGTATGTAGTGAGTGTAGAAGAAAGGGAACATGCCACAGTGTTAGAGAGACCAAAGTCAGCATTACCTTCACTATAGGGTCAGGAACACAAACATGAATTCATGACCCTGTAGTGTTAACACCACCATCTAGCCCCCTGGGCCCCTCATGCCTCCATAAATATAGCAAAATCTTACTGTATTCAAGCCTGAATCTGTAACTCTGCATGCTGTTAGACTCAGAAAAACAAGCAGTCTGCTGACATCATTAGAAGTGGTGGCCTGATCCAATCACAGTGCTTCCCCATAGGATTGGCTGAGACTGACAAAGAGGCAGATCAGGGGCAGAGCCAGCATGATTCAAACACAGCCCTGGCCAATCAGTATCTCCTCATAGAGATGAATTGAATCAATGAATCTCTATGAGGAAAGTTCAGTGTCTGCATGCAGAGGGAGGAGACACTGAATGTTTGGATGCATTTTAGGCAACCATGACCCAGGAAGGATCTCTAACAGGCATCTAAGCAGTGGCCAGTGAAGCTATCACTAGGCTGTAATGTAAAGACTGCATTTTCTCTGAAAAGACAGTGTTTACAGCAAAAAGCCTGACGGTAATGATTCTACTCACCAGAACAAATTCAATAAGCTGTAGTTGTTCTGGTGACTATAGTGTCCCATATTCATTGTCAGCCAGTCCACACAAGTTTTGTTCCCATACATCCCTCTTAAGTTCCCATTCTTAAAAAAGAGTATGTGAAAAGTAGTTAGGGTTGCCACCTTTCTTGGAAAAACATACCGGCCTTGCTAATTTGCATAATTAAATATGTATGGGTGACATCACAAGAAGTGACATAAGAGAAAATGCTTATGATGATAATCACAAGGAGTGACATAAGAGAAAATGCTGTAAAATCACCAAAAAACTACTTAGTTTGATTCTGCTGTATAGATGGATTCCTCCCAGTGCCCCCATGTCTCCCAGCGCGCCCATGTGTCGATTACTCCAGGTCTCAGTGTTCCTATGTATCAGTGTCTCAGTGCCCCATGTCTCCCAGTGTCCCCTAGTGTCGTGTCCCCAGGTCTCCCAGTGATCCTATGTATCACAGTGTCTCAATGCCCCATGTTTCCCTGTGTCCCCATGTATCCCAGGGTCCCCATGTCACTAGGACACTAAGAAGAAGGGGAGACCTGGGGACACAGGGAGACCTAGGGAAACAGAGACACCAGTGACACTGGGAGACTAGGGGACTCTGGCTGGGACACATGGGCACACTGGGAAAATAGGGGACACTTTGAGACATGGGGACACAGGCACCAGGGACACAGACACTAGAGACACTGGCTGGGGGACATGGGGACATTGAGACATGGGGGCACTGGGAGACATGGGGACACTGAGACACAAGGGCCACAGACACTAGGGACACTAGCTTGGAGACATGGAGACATTGAGACACTTGAGGCACTGGGGGACATGGAGGCACTAGGAGACATGGGGACAGTGAGACACTGGCAGACTCGGGGCACTGGGAGACTAGGGGGCACTGAGACACCAGGGACACTGGCTGGAAGACATTTGGACACTGAGAGACATGTGTCCCCATGTGTCTGTGTCATAATGTCTCCCAATGTCCCTTAGTGTCTCAGTGTATTCCTCCTTGCTGCCTTTCACCCAACCCTTATTTCCCTGAGCTGTAGGCTGTCACTGCAGGGTGGGAGTTACTGTCTGGATTCTCTGTAGCTGCACCCCTGCAGATCAGTGAGTATAGATAGGCAGGGAGGGATATGCTGGAACTTCCTATCCCTACCTATCTCCACACACAGTGACCCCTACTGGCCAGTGCTGGTATTGCATAGTAATCTCTTGTTTATACTGAGAAAAATACCAGCATTTGTATTGCAAGTATCACTGCAATATTGGCACCAGCCAGGCAGCCTCAAATACTGGATGTGCCAATAAAATAAAAGCCAGGTGGAATCCCTAAGAGTAGTGTGTGAAAAAAAAAAAAAAGTTTTTAACTCAGTGGGCCTATTCCATGGGCCTGGGCCTGGGCCTGGAGCTGCAGCTCCATCAGCCCCTATGTTAATCCGGCCCTGCTACTGGGGAAACGGCATACTCTGGTCCTGGTGGGGAGACTATTTTTACACCCACTTAGGCTTTATGCTGCACTTATCCCAGATACTTGTTTTACACTAAAGCTATACTTAAGGGACTTAGGGGGGTATTTCAACTAGAGTTGATATCTGTGTGCCTTTGGCACTTGGGTCCTCACTCTCAGTATACCCGCTTTAAGTATTCTTTTTCTACTGCCAACAGAAAACTTGAAGCTCTCAGTCTAAACTAAACCTGTCAGTGCAAAGCTTAGAGAATGATCAACTGACACTCTCATCGAATGAGGTAGGCCACCGCTGCAGGGCTTTCTATCATCAGTAGTGGAGGCCCGGAGCAGCACCTGGTAGACCCAAGTTATAAAGTCAAACTGTTTTAAAACAGTTTGACTATTTGCACAATAGGGCAAATATTGTTGGTTATTTTGGCCAACAATTTGCAATAACCTAGATATTTTTCTAGTTTAATGGGCACTAGGGTACTCCTGGCACCAAACCCACTACAGCGTGTCCGGAGTGTTCCTTTAAACAAAACATTGTAATAGCTTAGAATTCCAACAGGCTTGCCCAATAAGAAGATCCAGATTGGGTAATCAAAGCCTGTTCCTTTTTTAATAATTGTTTTTTTATGGAATACATATACGTAAATGCATTTTCATTTATTGCTCAAAATTTCCTAACACTGATTAGATAAAGTTGAGGAAACGAACAACAAGTGGTTTTGTGCAAAGACAATCATTATTTCTGAATTCCGGGTGAAAATATATGATAAGGTTTATCTCGTTGGCCAAGTACACACTTTAATCTGAATAATTGTTAACTTGTTTGATTGATAACTTGTTCTTGTTAGCGATTATAAAATTTAACTTTTCTTCTGCTGTTGTCACAATGATTATTCAATAAATGTAAGGGGTTGCACTGCTCTTATATACACTACATGGACAGAAGTATTGGGACACCTGACCACTACACCAACAGGGACTTTTATGACATTACATTCTAAATAGACATTAATATGTAGTTTGTTCCCCCTTTGCAGCTATAACAGCTTCCACTCTTCTAGGAAGGCTTGCCACAAGATTTTGGAATGTTTCTTTGGGAATTTTGCCCGGGCACTGATATTGGATGAGAAGGCCTGGCTTGCAACCTCTGTTCCAGTTCATTTCAAAGGTGTTTGATAGGGTTTAGATCAGGGCTCTGTGTAGGTCACTCAAATTCTTCCACACCAAACTCATCCAAGCATTTATTTATGGACCACTAGGGTGCACTGGGGCACAGTCATGCTGGAATAGAAGAAAGTCTTCCCCAAACTGTTCCCACAAAGTTGGGAGCATAGCGTACAAAGGTTATTGGTTTGCTGAAGCATTAAAGGAACACTATAGGCATCCAGACCACTTCAGCTAATTAAGGTGGTCTGGGTGCAGTGTCCCAGCACCTTTAATAAACTGCAATAATTACCTACTAGGGTTAACTCCTCCTCTAGTGGATGTCTATCAGACAGGCACTCAAGGGACTTTCTGGTGGTTAGACGACTTTTGGTTGCCTAAATGACGCTGGACGTCCTCACGCTATGCATGAGAACTTCCAAAATCACCGGAATCACCATATGGAAGGATTTCCTATGGGGAAATCTGTCAGCAGGGAGGAAGAGTGAAGGTGGACCAAAGCCAGCACCGAGGGACATCGGCGCTGGACCCAGGTAAGTGACAGAAGGTTTTTTTAATCCCTTCTACACCACAGAGGGTGGGGACGGCGGGGTGTAAGGGCCTTGATGGCGGGGGAAGCTATGGTGCCAGGAAAACGAGTTTGTTTTCCTGGCACTATAGTTTCCCTCTTAGATTGCCCTTTACTGGAAGTAAGGGGTCTAGCCCAAGCCCTGAAAAACAGCCCAATACCATTATCTTTCCACCACCAAACTTTACAGTTGGCACAATGTGGTCAGGCAGGTAGTGGCCTCCTGGCGCCCATCAAACCGAAACTCGTCCATCAGATTGCCAAACAGGGAAGCATCATTCGTCACTCCACAGAACGTGTTTCCACTTCTCCAGAGTAGAGCCCAGTGGTGACATGTAGACAGCAAAGGCAGGCACTCGATCTGCTGCTTGTCATTGTACGTGGTGATGTCAGGCTAGCATGCAGTTCCTTGGCCATGAAAACACATCCCACAAAGCTCCTGCAGCACAGTTTTTTTTGCCCAAATTAATGTCAGTGGAAGTTTGGAACTCTTCAGCTACATTTTTGGGTATTCCTCATTCTCGGGTCCTCTGCCAGAGACCTGGAAGTCTGAGGGTTCTGCACAGTATCTTGGCTGTTCCTAGAACTGCACTTTTCTGGACAGCAATCTCAGATGTCTGACCTGGAATCTGCTGAAGCCACTCCCCCAACTTGGGGGTCACTGAGCTCCCAACAGTCCTGCTTTTTTTTTTGTCGGTACAGTCGGATTTTTGACCACCCATCCTGATTACATATCTATAAAACATTTCTGAGGTACAGTTTTTATTACTAAAAATATAACAATAAACCCAAGGCACACCAAAATTTGCACACAGAAAAAGTTTATTCATGCATTAAAGTAATATGACAAGTAGCTTTAGCAGAAAAAAAGTGCATACAACAGTGCATAATATAGTACACCAATAGTACCAAAACCACTAAGTGTAGCAATAAAGTGCTAATTTATCTACATACACTCAAGTTAATGAGCCAGGAGGGTGGTCGGTGTTCGGTAGTTTTAAACTACCGAACCAATAGATTCAACAGGCACAAAATATTGCAGAAAAAGCCCATACATAGGAGAAACTCAGTCTATTTTCTTCACAGCAATATTGATGAATAATATGTTGATACTCTGAAAGGGACATGGAAAAGATCCCCCAGATAGTTCAGATTTGTGTGGGACAGTCCTGATTTTGGGATTCTGTTCTGCTGCACCGATTACTGTCCTCATTCAGCACAGCATTGCACTCTGCAACGTCCTTTAGGTGGAGGGCCAGCCAGACAGGCTCTCCAGTGGGCAGGCTCACCCCTCACCAACTGCCCCACAGCGTAGGGGGCGGAGATATCAACTGTGCGCAGGAGTGGAAGCAGCCAGGTGGATGTCAGAAGAGGCACAGTCCTTGGCGCTGCATATATGTTAGAAATAAATGCTGTTGGTGGTGACTCGTATAACATAAATAACAACTGATATTTGGGCTTAGGGCCAGTGCAAGACTATTTTGCACCCTAGGCAAGACCAGCTACTTGCACCCTCCAAAACAAAAATTGCCAACTTTGTGTATCTCTCTCTCCCTCAACTCTTTTGTGTGTCTCTTTTTCCTCTTCCCCAGCACCATTGTGTGTCCTCCCCCGAGCCTCTGCGTGTCTCTGTGTCCACCCCATCCACTCTGCATGTCTCCTTGTCCTCTCCGCACACCCTCTGTGTGTCTCTTTGTCCCCCTCAGCCCCTCTGTGTGTTTCTTTGTGCCCCTAGACCAGTGGTAGTCAACCTTTTTATACCTACCACCCACTAATGCATTTTTCTTGATGGTAACATTTCCTTACCACCCACCAGTGCTGCAGTAACTTGAACAAGTGTCTTCAGGTACTCTGGTAAATAGCCACAAGCATATTTTTTTTTACAACTACTTTTACTCTTACCACGTTTTGATCTGCACTCCACACAGTGTTTTATTACCCCCTCTTTTCCCTTTTATTACAAACACCCAAAACAACGCTGTATTAGGTGCCAATTTTTATTACGTGTCACCATAAAAATAAATTCCCCCCTTTTTTTTGCTACTTTTTCTGCCTTCCTCTTTACCTTCCTTATATTATATCAATATATCAGGGGTCTCTTTTTCCCTTTCTCTTTATTCTCTCATTCTCCTTCTCCTTCCTTTACTTATTTTCCTTCCTTCCTTTCTTTCTTTCATTTTATAAGATAACAAAACTTAACTTGCCAAAACATGAGCCACTCTAAACACTGCTTTCTCTCCTCCTTTATTTTATCCCCTTTTTTCTATTTTTTTATTCCCTTTTTAAATTTGTATTTTGATCTTTTCCTTTTTAACTCCTTTTTAACTTTTTTTTTTTAAATGCTTTCCTTTTACCCTCCTTATGGCAATGTCCGAAAGTAAGGCTGAGCTAGTTAGCTCACTTTTTATTAACAACAACAATTCTCTCCTTGTCCTGTCTATAATATTTCTTTCTCCTATTTTACAAGTGGTCTGCTCCGCTTCTGCCTGTCCCTGCTATCATGCATCAGCTCCCACTCCTCCCCTTTCTCTGCCCACGTATTACACTCGCTCATGTTGGCACATTCTCGCGTTCGCGCGTTCATGCACGTGTTTTCGCATTCGCACGCACACATTCTTGTGTTCGCACGAGTTTGCGTGCATTCGTGCTTTCATGTTCGTTTGTGCACTTGCACCCCCGCCCGCCCACTCTCTCAATGGAACAAGGATTCAACTTGTTGTGCTGCAGAACCCCCTACCACCCACCTGGAATCCTGAATCGCCCACTAGTGGGCGGTAAGGACCAGGTTGACGACCCATGCCCTAGACCCTCTGAGACTGTGTTGCATTCTCCTCCAGCCCCTCGGTGTGTTTCTTTGTCCCCCTGAACCCTCTGAGACTGTGTCACATTCTCCTCCAGCCCCTCTGTGTGTCTCTTTTTCCCTTAGCACCTATGTGTGTCTATTTGTCCCCCCAGCCCATCTCTGTGTCTCTTTCACATTCCAGCCCTCTGTGTGTCTGTTTTTCCCCTAGCACCTATGTGTGTCTATTTGCCCCCCCTAGCCCTTCTGTGTGTCATTCTCCTCAGCCCCTCTGCATGTCTCTTTGTCCCAACAGCCCCACTCTGTGTTTCTTTGCCCCCCAGCTCTCTGTGTGCCTTTTTCCCCCAGTCCCTTTGTACATGTCTTTGTTAACCCAGCCCCTCTCTGTGTCTTTTTCTAACCCTAACCTCTGTGTGTCTTTGTCCCCCCGTCCCCACTGTGTGCCTCTTTGTCTCCCAAGCCCTCTGTGTGTCCCTATGTCCCTCCCAGTCCCTCTGTGTGTCTCTTTGTATACCTAGCCCCTCTGTGTGTCTCTTTGTACCCCCAGACCCTCTGTGTGTCTGTGTCCCACTCAGCCCTCTGTGTGTTTCTTTGCCCACCCCTCCAGCCTTTTATGGTCTCTGTGAAGCCGAGACAGTAAAGGAGCTCTTGTAACTTCTACCCCGTCTGACAGGAAGCATTTCATCGCTCCTTGTCAGACTGGGTAGCGGTTACAGAAGCTCCTCTACCGTGGTCTGTGGCTTGGCCATACTGGGGGCGCAGATCGAGGGGGGGAACAGTCTCCAGATGACCAACAGGAGGGGAATGCACTTCTCTCCTTCCTGATGGTCAGCCAGAGATAGCTGCCCCTTCGGCCTACATACCCGGTGGGGGCCGATTTTGCCAACCCCTAGGTACATTTCTGCACACCAACAATATGGAGCTCTTAGAAAATTGGGACATTAGCAAAGAAAAGATGGACTTGGACCCAAGACAAGGACTGACTCTGTTAAATATGGACAGATGGGAGTAGTAGTGTACTAACCCAGGAGGTTGTGGATAGGCAGTCCACCCTGGGTAGAAAGCACAAAACACGCAGGTCAGGAGTACTGTTAGATGTACTGTACAATCACTGAGTGAGCTTCTACCATGTCTCAAAGCCACTGACCATAGAAGGACTGAGCTGGCATCTAGCGCTCATCTCCTACCCGGCGTTATCAGACATTTATCTTGTAGAATCTAATGGGGTTTGTTACTAAGTAGAGCAGAGTAGGCTTTTGGCTAAGGGGTGGCCAGGAAGGCACAACGTTACAGACAGACCATTAGCCTTCGGCACTGTATATTGTCACATTTTACCTACTCTTACTATATCTGTAATATTTTTTCTATTGCCTGCGTCGACACTTAGTTACATTCCAGTAGATAAACTGGCTGTTTAGAAGCTTAGACGGCAGTCCCATCTCCCATATCTATTTTGCGATTCTACACGATATTACTGGGAGACCGTCTCATAGTTTACATTATAGTGATACTTACATCATACCTGGTGATGTTAGATGATCCTATGATTCTGTAAACCTTTGTATTATTGTGTCCATTGGCTTGGTGTAAATATAGAAAGTGTATGTGTATATGAATGTGAGTATTTGCATGGACATCTATTTGAATAGGTTTATACAAGTCCAAGACATCACCGTATCAGATAAACTAAGCTTAAATGCACAAAGGCAGGATGGAACATGATTGCAAAGGCATGAAACTAAAGTAAATACTTTACTTTTAAAGGGTTATCCCAAACACCATTAACACTTCAGTAATTTAAAGTGATCATGGTGGTAGAAGTATGTATGTGCACTGTTACATCTTTAAACACTGTGCATGCTGATTTTTTGTTAATTGTGTGCTGTGCCTAGTAGCAGCACATGTGACACCAAGTATCACCAGCACATGTGACTAAGGCAGCCCAGAAGTCCTGGGATACAAAATGTAAATTTTTGTGCATAGTTTATGTCTGTTGCCAGCACGCAAAGCACGCTGGCAAGAGACGTAAAAATCTTTCCTGTCTCCTCGCTCCCACTCTTTGGGCGATCCCTCTAGACTCCTGCCATTCAAAAACTGGGATGAACCCTCTCTCCTCTTCCCCACTCCCCCTACCTGAATTGTTCCAAATCGGGCCGCTTGAGTGCTGGGTGATGCTACAATGGGGCATGGAAGATCATCGCTGGGTGCTTGGCCCGGCACTAGATTAAGGTACGTTTAAATATTTTTTGCTGGTTTTTACAGGAGAGACCTAAAATGCATGCCAGATAGGGCATTTGTAATGTAAACTGTATATTTTTTAAATCAGTGTTGGTATAGCCCTTTAAACCTGAAACCACAAGGTCTGCACCAGGGCTGAATATTTACACGCCAACAACTAATGGGCAAGTGGAAACTTTGAGCCTTGGTCTAAATAAATTGCAACACTGCATGCCAAATCTACAGATGCTACATCCATGCTGTTAATGACTGTCCAAGTAAAATATAACTGGTAGAGCAACACACAAGCTGTAGTTCAGCAATACCTCCGTATCTACTTTTTGGTTAACCCCTGAACTAAATCAGCGAATGAATGTTTATTTATTGTTTCTGTTTGTTAAAAGAATGTTCAATGCATCTTCTTGTCTAGCAAACAAACTCATCATGTCCAGCTAGGAAAAACTAAATAAAATGGTAAAAGATAAGAGTGTGAACTTTATCCTGTAAAAAGATATTCATAATTGACTTTCCCGTTAAAGAATAGTTAAAGTACGAGAGCTAACAAATGATTACCCTACTTATAAACAAACGTTATACCAACCACCATCCATTTAAATGACACTCCATTTCATTCATAGACTCTTATCGGCCATTTGATGATCTGCTTATCTCAGAAAATAATTTGCCTGCTTCCAGCCCCCCCCCCCCAAAAAAAACCTTACATTCCACAACAGTTTACTTTTCTCATGATAGCATTAGATCTGCTTATGTTCTAACCCATAAGGGCAATAGGTTAACTAACATAGTTTTGTATTTCCCAACAAAACTACCTGATCCTTTTCAGAAGAATCACTCTGCAAAACAAACTTTTTTTTTTTCACACAAAGTGTCCCTAAAAGCACCTGTCGCATACCATGCACTTTGGCGTTTGAAAGTGTACATGCAAAGCCCTGCTTTACATCTTAATAGGGCTTACAATAATTATAAGATCATTAATGCTTGTAAATAGGCCGTCGCTTAAATAACAAGAGAGCTGTTTAATTTCTCTCTTATATTAGGACTCCTATGACAAGGAGAGTACTGGAACAAGGTAAGAGTATGGTTTGGGTGGGATTTATGGCTGGGGTATGGTTATCGAGTTAAGAGGTTTTGGTGATAGAGTTAAGGTAATTTAAGATTAGGGAGGATTAGATTTACAGGTGCAATTCTCCAGGTCTGTATCAGAGGACTTTGAACAAACACATGCAGGGAATTTGGCTATAATTCAGTTGCATCTCGGCTGTTTGTGAATAGCCGAATTAGCCAAGTTATTTGTAGATGTGGCTGATTTTAACAGATAGCCGAACTGCAGCAGAATGGAAGTGCAAATTTGGTTAAAACAACAAATTTGCCTTTTATGAATAGTCAAATGGGTTAAACAGATAAGTTATGACAGATGAATGGAATTCAGAGATACTAATCAGATGATTTGTCTATTTTAGTCACATCTATGGCTGACAGATGTCTACCATCCAGCACAGAACCATGTGATGTCTCTAGACAAACAGTGTCAGTCAAATTAGAAGATTCAGTGATATCCAGCATTGCACCATCTTGGGATAACAACTTTCCATTAAATTATTTTATATAAGTTCTGCCTTTCAGGGGCTGCCCCAGTCCCGGTAAGTGCTTTTATTGTTCACTCCTAATGTCTATATCGGCTCAGTCACGAATTCCAAAGCCACGGAATGGAACCCAATGAGTCCTGAAGACTACAGCAAGGTAAGATTTTCTGTTATTTCTGTTACAATTTCTCTGTAAGGTTCCAAAATTCCTCCTGAAGCATTGTCAGTATAAAACGGTTCACTGATGTTTCATGAAATAATGGTCGTGTAGTCACTAACCTAAGATCATCACTGGAGTGATGACAACTTTGGCTTCTGGAGTAGTGTAAATGTTATCTGGAATGGTGAAATACGGATACGGATGACTATAGGCCTGACAAATGCCAGACAAACACCCTTGCCTGACTGCATAGTACCCTCTTTAAAGTTTTATTTAAAACGATTAATACTTCGAGACTGTTTTCCATGATTTAGACAACGTCTTTGAGTTCCACTGAAGGAATATTATAAAACTTGCCTCTTTGATACATTAAAAGATGTTCTTCTTCCATGAACACACGCAAAATAATTTTAAAACAGATACATACAGTATATATAATATATACATTATATATGGTTTATATGGTCCAACAGCCTGGGTAATATTTAGACTTTTTTACGTAATGTACTTATTTTTTATTTTTTTTAAAAAGCTGTTTACATACGGTTTGTAACTTATTTCTATGAACTTGTCAATGAACTGACAAAATCGTGCCTTTCGCTAAAACCTCAGCTCTTTATGAGCTCATCAAAGATCAATAAATTAGCACATTCTGTGAGTACATGTCACCAAGGTATAAAGTAGCACAGGTCTGGCGTATCTTTATTTTATAATGTTTAACTAGACCTGGTGCAACTCTTAATTCATTGACAGAAGAGAATGTACCAGCAACAATTGCTTCTGCAATGATCATCTTCCTTTATTGGTTAGCTCCTCCAATATAACTAGGTTTACGCAATCACAATAAAAACTGTTTAGTGTGGGTGGAAGTCAAAGAACATCTGTTGATTGATTGTGTCTCAGCGCCTCCCTGGTATTATGAGCTGTAAATACTAAGGTTTATTATTATTATTATTATTATTATTATTAGGGTTTTATGTTTATGTTTTCACAGGGAGAATTGGAGTTCTTGAAAAATAAATGAACTTTGAACTAAGCTGCTGAGAAATTGATTTTCAGATATATAACTTGTTTCCTAAATATATCCATTTGTTTGGCATTGGGAAACATTCAGAAAAAAACATCAATAAATATATTTATTAAACAGACTACTATTGCCTATCATAATTAATATTATGCTTATATTATTATTTTGGTGTCTATGAAATAGGCTGACTATAGAACTTAATATTTTAATATAAAGTGTCTGTGTGACAAATAACTGACAATGCATATCCATGTATACTATTAATGTAGATATATACTTAACTCTGTGAATTTTTTTTATTTGAATAGCACGTTAAGTTTAGTTTAGAAGTTCTCATCTCCTGCTCTGTTAAATAAAATATAATCACACACCAAAAGCTTCTGCAGGCTCTAGCAGGAATTTAACAGTGCGGGAGGTAAGACATTTTAAATTAAACACACTGTGCAATAAGTGAAGTTAAACAATTTGAGCTCTTTTCCAGATTCTGTGCAGGGAGGCTGTGTGAGTTACAGCCAGGGGATGTTTGGGTAAGGATGCCTAAACAAAGTGATTTAACTCCTAAATGGCAATGAACTGAGAAGTGAGACTGCAACGGCATGATAAGTACACCACAACCACATCATTAAGATAAAGTATTTTTGGTGCTTAGTGAATTCCTTTTATATAGGTAGTAGTGAGGAGACTGGATCCCCTTTCATAAAAACACAAACAATATGCAGAATACTAGATGCATATATTTTAAAGGAGCATTTCAATGTTAAAATCTGATATTCGGTTTAAACATTTGGAGTATTCCTTTCCTACACTAGATACCAGTTGCCCCCCACCAGTGTTAATTTTGGTGGCAAATTTACATTTATTTTTAGTCATAGTCTTTTGTCTAAAAAGCCATTTCAGTTTTAGTCGTATTTTTGTCATTTGAATTGTTTTAGTTTTAGTCTAGATTTAGTCGACTAAATCTCAAAAATTTTAGTCAACTAAAATTTGACTAAAATTGTTAGTCGACAGAATTAACACTGCACCCCCCGCACAAAACAAAAAAATAAAGTTTAATATCCTTTATCTCCAGCAGCAAGTTGTCTCTCCACTGCTCTACATCACACCTAGAAACTTTCAGTGACTACAGTCTCCGTTCCTCTCGCAACAAAACTGGCACATGCACGCCAATTGCAGCCAATCACATGATCACCCAATAGAGTACTTCTCTTAGGGAAGCACAATGAATCAGGAATTTATCCTGGCTGTCACCTACATGGTTTCATGGCTTGGGGGAGAGGGGAAAGGAACATTACTAAAATAATTCTTAAAGTGCAGATTTCTCTTGAAACAGACACTGTTATAAATTGGGACAAGGAGGACCTCCTGTCAACCTCTGTCAAGATTGTTTTTTCTCCTAAAACAAAAGTCACTATCGGTATTTCATAAAGATCCATTCTCTCCTCCATTATGTTTGTTCCAGAGTTTATAATTTAAATTTTCCATTCTAAAACTATACCTATAATCTGATATCCTGGAAGATTTGTCATTCCTTTATTCATTTCATTGAGAGGTTTACACCCCTTTCTTAAATCCATCATTTACATTTAATTTATGCTCCAATGTAACTATTTGTGACCCCATCTTCCTGTTTGTTCTTATGTATGGGTTATTTGCCTTAATAGGGAATAATGGCAAACCAATTTAGGAAGTGCAATTTGCAGGCCGAGTGTGAAAAATAAATCTCCAATTCAGTTTACCGTATTTGGCTTGGAACACTTTTTAGTTAATAAACATTTTTGTATTTATTTAGAAAGTCATATATTTATATCTCCCATTTTTTTCCTATTAAGTACTATTACAAAATAATATAATTACTGAGAACAGCCAAGTCTAAATTTATTGCAGAGATAGTACATTCTTGTAGAAATAATTTTATTGTGTAAAGGTTTTTATCCAGTAAAACAACACAGGATAGGAAAAGTCAGCAACAGTACATAAATAGTCACATAAATATTATAAAATATATGTGTAAATGGCATATGGTATTAGTCAATGAAGGAGGGGCAGTGGTGAGAAGTGGGGAGGTCATCATTCCAAAGAGAGGAATGGTGTATTTTTTTTTTTTTTTTAACGGGAAAAGGGACCTGTTTGGGACATAAAGTAGGTCATTCTACATCTTTAAGGAAGAGTCACTGTGGTTAAAAATGTATAAAGATAATAAAGCCATGGGCTCTGGTGGGTGGAGTGATAGCCAACAAACCCTACTCGTATATGACTATGATATTGTTAGAAATGTGGAACAGGTCTTCTATGTTTACTGTTTGACAATGCTGAGCCTACTCTTGATGCACAGAAGGTTTGTGATCTATCTGAAAAAAGAGTGGATTTTATGTCAACAAGGCTGTACCAGTCTACAGGTACCAGAAGGGAAGGGTCATGCTCTCCTCTGTCCCATATCTCCAGCATATTCCATCAGTATTTGGGAATACAGTATATATTTCAACAAGATAAATAGTGGGTTGATCATTTTTAATCCAACTATTGGATTTGTATAGAGATAGGGCAGTGATGCTTTAACATGCAACTCTATTCTCATTCTGCAAATTAGGGGAAACGCCATTTCTTTCCCCCTTTGGTCATGCAGAGGGGTGATGATGAATATCAATCTGGATCCAGATGAGAATGACAAAGTAAATGCTATTTAATTTACCCTTTTTTTTTGTCAATTTTCATCTCATTCCCTCTCCTGTTTCTTTTTCTATCCCTTTATCTGGGCTTGCTTTCTCCCATAAACATAGAATGTGACGGCAGATAAGAACCATTCGGCCCATCTAGTCTGCCCAATATTTCTAAATACTTTTAATTAATCCCTGGCCTTATCTTAAAGGGAAACTCCAGTGCCAGAAAAACGATCCGTTTTTCTGGCACTGGAGGGTCCCTCTCCCTCCCACCCACCAATCCCCGGTTACTGAAGGGGTGAAAACCCCTTCAGTCACTTACCTGGGACAGCGGCGATGTCCCTCGCCGCTGTCTCCGCCTCCGCGACGCTCCTCCTAGTGATTACGTCGGCCGGTGGGCGAGACTAATCTCGCTCACCGGCCGAGGAGACCTAATGCGCATGCGCGGAAATGCCGCGCATGCGCATTACGTCTCCCCATAGGAAAGCATTGAAAAATCATTTCAATGCTTTCCTATGGGGTTTTGAGCGACGCTGGAGGTCCTCACACAGCGTGAGGACGTCCAGCGACGCTCTAGCACAGGAAACCTGTGCTAGAACCCAGGAAGTGACCTCTAGTGGCTGTCTAATAGACAGCCACTAGAGGTGGAGTTAACCCTGCAATGTAAATATTGCAGTTTATGAAAAACTGCAATAATTACACTTGCAGGGTTAAGGGTAGTGGGAGTTGGCACCCAGACCACTCCAATGAGCAGAAGTGGTCTGGGTGCCTGGAGTGTCCCTTTAAGTCTAGGATAGCCATATGCCTATCCCACGCATGCTTAAACTCCCTCACTGTGTTAACCTCTACCACTTCAGGTGAAAGGCTATTCCATGCATCCACTACCCTCTCTGTAAAGTAATACTTCCGGATATTATTTTTAAACCTTAGCCCCTCTAACTTAAGACTATGTTGTCTTGTTATGGTAGTTTTTCTTCTTTTAAATATAGTCTCCTCCTTTACTGTGTTGATTCACTTTATGTATTTAAATGTTTCTATCATATCCCCCCTGTCTCGTCTTTCCTCCAAGCTATACATGTTAAGATCCTTTAACCTTTCCTGGTAAGTTTTATCCTGCAATCCATGAACCAGTTTAGTAGCCCTTCTCTAAACTCTTTCTAGAGTATCAATATCCTTCTCAATACTATAGTGTCTCTGGGTGAGTCTGCTGGAGCTGTTGTGGCCTTGCGGATTTTGAACGTGGACATTATCATGTCCTGTTCGGCACCCCCCTTGATGCCCATTACTGTGAGCAGGCGGTGTATGTATGGCAATAAGGCTTCCCCTTCAACACCCTCTGGGATACCTTGAAGGCAGATGTTCCACTGTCTATGCCGTGACCGTCCGCGTGAGTTTCTGGACTTGTAGGGTAAGCTCCTGCATTGTGTCTATGGATTGCTGTATCTGGTGGTCTCTTGCGCTCTCTCTAGATTCTACTGCTGTAAGCCACTTTGAATGTTTCCCACCTCTTTCTGAGAGTTTAGCAGGTCTGCCCTCCACACCTCCCGCATTTCCTCCAAGAGGTCCCTTATGTCCTTCTTTGTCACTGGGGATATGTCTTCTTCCGATTCTGAGTGTCGGCAGTGGTCCCCATCGTTTGCCGCAGGAGAAGTAAGGCTCTCTCTGTCCTCGTGGGAACCTTCTGAGGCTTCCTCCTCACTGAGTGCCGTGGGCGCCATCTTTGCAAGAGCCGGTGGGGCAGGCCTCACAAATGAGAGCAGAATATCGGTTGTCTTAGGCGTCTCCGGCATGCAAAGCCTCTTGTTTTTGCGTCCAATTATTGTCGCAGTGTGGGAGGCTCGTGTGTGATTGTTGGTGGGAGCCGTTTTTCTGGTTTTTTTTGCCTTATTTAGCAGTCTCTGGTCCAGAGCTCCTCTGAAATGCGTCCATCTAGCAAAGCAGTTGGCCATGCCCCCAGAGAGGGTATTTTTCTAAACCAATACACACTTATTAACCCTTATTAGGGAACACATTGGGTGGTTGGCAGCACTGCAACATGGCTGTGTAATACAAAAACAAACATCCAAAATTATGCCCTCCAACTCCCTGGGCAACAGCAATGACTATAGTACACATCTGCTGAACAGGAGTAGTAAGAGTTTGAACACAGGGCTTAATTTTATATGTTTCTATTTCCTTTTGTATTACTCATGTGTACTATAGTCATTGCTGCCACCCAGGAGTAGATGGAGTTTAAGCAGATTACTTAATTTCATATGTTTATATTTGCTTTTGTACTACACAGCCATGTTACAGTACTGCCACCCCCCAAATTCATATGCACATAGTATAAATGTTATTTATACTCTATAGTCAAACTGATACCGGAGAAACTGACGGAAGCCAAGCACAGAGAGATGGACACAGGTTTCTTCAGGAAGGAAGAGATTCTTTATTGGATCACCGATCGGGACTCAGAGGGACTAGCGTCACCAAAATACAGCAAAGTCTGAGTACTGAATACATAGAGTACATTCCTTATATAGCACTGTAGCTCCTCCCACAATTAACTACACCCACACATACCCTTAACCTATTTAATGAATAGAGTCTAAACTCATCCATCCGGTCTAACCACGTGGCTCATCTGATACAAAGGAGAGGGACGCGTAATTCCAGTTCTTACATTCCTGCACCTGGTCAGTACAGTGATAACAGTATCTTAGCTACGTGTAATTAACTAACTGATACTACAAACACATATACATACATATGCCTTGTGGCAATCTTAGCCTGCTAAACTTGTATTTTACTGGAATTACATCACATTCCCCCCTTTGATGCCTCTGATATTTCACAATTACTTGAGGCATCACTTAACCTTGGTTTGCATATACCTCAGGTTACCATGAACCAGACCAGACTTATCTTATGATGTGAATCTTTTAACACTCATCTTCCTGCATTGGTTCTCCTTGATCTAGAGCCTTATACTTATATATCGCCATTATCTGTGCAGCAGCCTTCCTCTCTGCTATACTTCCTATCAGGCTTTGCACAGACCTAACTACTAAGGGTATAAGACACGGTAGGAGTAGACACAACAGTAAAATCAGTAGGACTCCACCTACCACTGCCTTAAGCCCTCCAAACCACTCATACCAGCTACCAAACCAACTACTTGGATTGTACCCTTTCCATACCTGAGTAGGCACATGCACTAGTTTAACCATATGGCTAGTAAGCTCAGCTATTGCTTGCCCTTCGTCATCTATTTGAAGACAGCAATTGCTCAGGTTAAACTTCCCACATACACCTCCCTCTACTGCCAAAAGGTAATCCAAGGCTAATCTATTTTGGTACACTGCTGTCCTCATCCTGGTATTATGCTTCGCTAGAAGATTGAGTGCTTGTGAGGTCTCATTAGTAATAATCTCAACCACCGCCTGTAATCTTATAATACGGTTGAGCATATAAATTGGGGTTCTATAACCAAAGGTACCATCCTCAGCCCACGTGGCTGGCCCATAGTAATCTATAATACGCTGGGGAGGCCATTCATCATCTTCCCAGGCGCCTATCTCTATGGGTCCCCTTTTCTTCCTATGATTCACATCATACACTTTAACACCTAAAGTCTCACCTGTTTCAATCGGTAACAAGAAGAAGGATGGTTTGAGCATACCCAACACACATGCCCCTTCCCAGTCCTGTGGCAACTCCGAATAGGCTTTCTTACCACAGATCCAGTACAAATTTGCTGGGGCTCTCCAGGTAGATGTGATGGATAAATCAAACCACACATCCTTTAAACTGGCATATCTAGCAAACGGGTTAGATGGTTCTGAGACATTTGAAGCCGACCACCAAGTTGTATTTTTAGTATCATCATCATAAGCTTTTTGCCCTAGACAAGTTAATTCTCCTACAGAAGTATTATACATTATTCCTTTCCTTGCTATGCAAACATAACCTATGATGGAGGTCTTTAATCTCCACTCAGATTTACCTCTAACACTCAAATGATAATCGGCTTGTGTAGATATTAGTTGGTCAACTGCCTCAGAACCGGACATTACCTCCTTTGCTTCCTAAGGCCATTGGTCTCCCATGTTAGTACCTCCACACACATAGCAGTTGGTAACATTAAGACTACCGGCAATACTTTCAGCTAGGTCAATGAACAGGTTTTTAGCGTTATGGGGGATCTTATTATCTATACTCATCTCTTCATAAAAGGAATGGTATACTTGATGAGTCTGGGAGGATACCGTATCAGTCTCTATTCCTATAAACAATAATGTCCCAGGATCTAAACCCGTCCCGTATATCTGAAACCCAAATAAATTTCCATACTTATCTAAGAACTTGTCGGGGTTATTAATGAGTATATGGACTGGGTTGCATTCCATAGACTTACAATAAGGGCTAGTCGGCAACTTAGTCACTATCATGTCTTTATCTACTGTCTGTCCCCAAGTCGCCCACCCCACACAAGACCAATATGGACAAAAGTTATAGTCTTTATTTGGGCATCTAGGACTCACATATTTATTTTTACTACTGGGACAAATATATTTATCATTAGACCCATACGTCCTCTCCCATCTAAGATCCCCACATACATTCCACGGTTTTCTACCACTTGATATCGCCTTACATGCATCAAATAGCAGAACACCCGAAGAATGTACGGATTCTAACACCGTCTTATTAATTAGGGTCCCCTGAGGATCTCCATTCCTGAGAGTCAACCAAATTGTACGAGGTTGATACTCTGGACTGAAGCACTTAGGTTCTCCTACTCCTAAATGGCACACACTATAATCTATATTTAAGTATCTACATCTCGATACATCTCCTTTACATTCGTATTGTGAATGCCAAATTAGGGTTTGGGAAATATGGTTACCTGTTCTCGTAGTCTTAATGCATACCTCACAGCTAGGAGTGTCGGTACCTCTACCTTCCTGAATATAAAAACACATATAAATAAACACAATCAAAAGCACATCTTTCGCCGTTATCCTCAGTCTTCGTCCGTGCGATGGAACCTCAGCTTCCAGGATGTGAGGGCTGCAGGGAATGGAGTTCTGCTCGTCTTCACAGGTGTCCCTTCGAGACTTTCCTGGCTTATACACTATGTGTTGGTAAGCGGACAGGCTTTATTATGGCCTTCTCACTCACACCTGTAACAATAAAATTTGTAATCCACAATAATTCCTCGTTACTCCGACTGAGTAGTGCGTTTCAACCGGATCTTGCAGGGATTCTCTGGATCTGCTGTAATTTGCCAAGAATCGACTGCTGCTGGTTTAACCCTGGAGTGATGTATCCACGGAGTTACTTCGGCTACTTTTATCGCTGTAGGGGTAGACAAAAGAACAACATAAGGACCTCTCCACTTGGGCCCTAACGGTACATTATTCCACTCTTTAATCCACACTTGGTCTCCTGGATGATAACTATGAACAGGGGGATAAATATTCACAGGTAATCTATCTTGTACCCATTTCTGTACCTCCTCCATAGTCTTACCCAACTCTACAACCTGCTGCCGGGTAATTCCTTCTCCCAACTGACTCAAATCCCCCCTTAAGTTACCAAGTACGGGAGGTGGTCGCCCATACATGATTTCAAAAGGAGAGAGGCCCATCCTTCTGGTAGGGGTACTGCGGATTCGCAATAAAGCTATGGGTAAGAGAACGTTCCACTTAAGTTGGGTTTCCTGACACATTTTAGCCAACTGGTTCTTTATAGTTCTATTCATTCTCTCTACCTTACCAGAACTCTGGGGTCTATATGCAGTATGAAGCCTCCACTTTATACCAAGCATATGAGTCAGTTGTTGTAGGCACTGATGAACAAAAGCTGGACCATTGTCCGATCCTATAGAACAGGGTAGTCCATATCGGGGTATTATTTCTCGTAGCAGGAATCTTACAACTTCTCCTGCTTTCTCTGTACGAGTAGGACATGCTTCTACCCAGCCTGAATAGGTGCACACAATTACCAACAGGTAACGATGTCCACCCGATTTAGGCATTACTGTAAAGTCTATTTGTAGATCGGACATGGGGAGTCCCCCCATAAACTGGACTCCTGGTGGCTTTACTGGTCCTTGTCTTGCATTATTCTTAGCACACGTTACACATCTGCGTACAATGGCCTGAGTCAAGTTGGACAATCTTGGTATGTAGAAATGTTTCCTGAGAGATTCTTCAGTACTGTCTCTCCCAGAATGTGTCCCGTTGTGATAATTTTGGACAATTTCTACCGCTAGTGATGCTGGTATGACTATTCTTCCATCTTCTAGCTGATACCACTTGTTCTCCAAATACTTTCCCGGTTCAGTCTTTAACCACTCCTCTTCTTGAGCTGTATAAACTGGAGTCCATTGGGACAGTGGAGTTGGTATAAGAGCAGCTATATGCCCTACATACTCCTGTCTTCCTGATTCAGCAGCACGCTTAGCTGCACTATCTGCCATCCGATTTCCCTTGGTTACATCACCATCACCTCTCAGATGTGCTCGACAATGTATGATACCGACTTCTTTCGGCTCCCACACTGCTTCCAATAGTTGTAGGATTTCAGCTGCGTACTTGATTTCTTTGCCTTCTGAATTCAGTAGTCCTCTTTCTTTATACAAAGCTCCGTGGGCATGAGTGGTTAAAAACGCATACTTAGAGTCCGTATAGATATTTACTCTTAAACCTTCAGCCAATTGTAACGCTCGTGTTAGTGCTATTAATTCTGCCTTTTGTGCTGATGTTCCTTTCGCCAGTGGCCGAGCTTCTATCACCTTGTCTATTGTTGTCACTGCATATCCTGCATAGCGGATCCCTTCTTTCACATAACTACTGCCGTCGGTGTAATATTGAACATCGGGGTTCTGGATGGGAAAATCACGAAGATCTGGTCTACTTGAAAATACTTCATCCATTACTTCCAAACAATCATGTTGACTTTCAGTAGGTTGCGGCAAAAGGGTAGCTGGATTTAAGGTGTTTACAGTCTCTAAATGCACTCTTGGGTTTTCACACAACATTGCTTGATACTTGGTCATACGGCTGTTACTAAACCAATGATTTCCTTTGTAATCCAACAACGTCTGTACTGCATGTGGGACTCGTACATAAAGTTCTTGACCCAGAGTGAGTTTATCGGCTTCAGCTACTAGCAGGGCGGCTGCAGCTACGGCTCTTAGACAAGGTGGAAGTCCGCTGGCCACTGCATCCAGTTGCTTAGACATGTAGGCAACAGGTCTTTGCCATGATCCCAAGTACTGTGTCAATACTCCCACAGCCATTCTTCTTTGCTCGTGTACATACAGGTAGAATGGTCGTGTGTGATCAGGTAGACCTAATGCTGGGGCACTCATCAAAGCCTTCTTCACATCTTCAAATGCCGTTTGCTGTTCTTGGGTCCATAAGAAGGGGTCGTGCTCTGTACCTTTGATAGCTGCGTACAGAGGTTTTGCTAGTATCGCATAACTGGGAATCCATATCCTACAGAAGCCTGCTGCCCCCAAGAATTCTCGCACTTGTCTTCTATTCTTGGGTATTGGTATTTGGCAGACAGCTTCTTTTCTCTCTGGCCCCATAATTCTTTGACCTTCAGAGATATGGAATCCTAGATACTTGACAGTTGGCAAACACAACTGAGCCTTCTTTCTAGACACCTTGTATCCTGCCTTCCAGAGAATGTGTAGTAGATCGTGCGTTGCTTGCTGACAGATTTCTTTTGTAACTGCTGCTATCAACAAGTCATCTACATATTGTAACAATACACATTCTCCTGGGATAGACTCGAAATCCAGTAGATCTTGACTTAGAGCTGAACCAAATAGGGTAGGTGAATTTTTAAACCCTTGGGGCAGTCTTGTCCAAGTCATTTGGCGTTTTGAGCCCGTTACAGCGTTCTCCCATTGGAAAGCGAAAATACATTGGCTTTCTGCGGCAATTCGGAGGCAAAAGAAGGCATCTTTGAGATCTAAGACTGTGAAGTAAGTAGCCCCACCCGGAATTAAAGCAAGCAGGTTATATGGATTGGGTACAACTGGATGTATGCTAACAACCGCATCATTGACTGCTCTTAAGTCCTGTACAGGTCGATACTCATCTGTACCGGGCTTTTGAACAGGCAGCAATGGGGTGTTCCAGGGGGAAGTACAGAATTTTAGGATACCATACCGTATGAACTTATCCAGATAGGATTGGATGTTCTTCTTAGCCTTCTGCGGAATGTGATATTGTCTTAGGCTCACTGGATAAACCCCATGTTTCAGTTCAATTTTTATTGGTGGAATATTGCGGGCCAGTCCTGGTGGGTTGTTCTCTGCCCAAACTCCTGGTATGTTAAACAATGTCTCATCACTCCTAGGGTTTTGGCTAGTCAACACTGTATAAAGTCGCCACTCTTCTTCCTTTGGTACGGATAAAGTCATAATACCTGAAGGTCCATTAAACTTTAAGGATGTTGTTCCATTTGGTAGGAACGTAATCTGCGCTTGTAATTTTGATAGCATATCACGTCCCAGCAATTGGACTGGACATTCAGGCATATAAAGGAATTGGTGTTTTACTACGTGGCCTCCCAATGTACAGAGTCGACTTTTAAGAACCGGTTTTTCAGCACTTCTTCCAGTTGCTCCTATCACAGTAATAGTCCTTCCAGATGGAGGAGCAACTAGATTAGTCACCACTGAATGTTCAGCACCAGTGTCGATCATGAACGCACTCCTTTTCCCCCCTATTGATACATCGACCATAGGCTCCGCTCGACCAAGGGGGATGGAGCCCGGTCGGTATCAATAGTCCTCCATGACAGTGTCAGCCAATCCTACAAAGTCCCTACCTTCTCTATCGCGGGACCTTTGCGCTGCTGGAATATACCTATCTTCCCTCACACTTCCTCTGTTCCCATTACTCCCTCTATAACCATTACTCCCTCCGGGGCCTCCTCTACCTCTCGCTCTGCCTCTAAAGTTTCCGTAGCCTGCCCTGGGTAGGACCCTCTCGTACTGCTCTCTTTGCGGACATTCGTTCCTCCAATGCCCTTCTTCCTTGCAATACGCGCACTGATCCCTACTCAAAGGCTCCCTACTCCATCTACTATTGCCTCTATCTGGGCCCCGTTTATCTACGCCTGCAATCGCTACCGCTAGCATATCAGCCTTTTTACGCATTTTGCGCTCCTCCTCTTTCTTGCTTTCTGTTTCCCTATTCATATAGACCTTATTAGCTACCTCCATTAGTTGGGAGATTGACATACCTGCAAACCCTTCTAACTTTTGTAGCTTGCGCTTAATATCTCCGTAAGCTTGGCTGACAAAGGCGGAGTTAACCATTCGGGAATTGTCTGCGTCTTCCGGATTAAAGGGGGTGTACAAGCGGTACGCCTCCAATAATCGGTCATAAAAGACACTGGGCGCTTCATCGCTTTTCTGGATCACCTCAACTGTCTTCGACATGTTAATGGCTTTCTTTCCTCCGGCTTTCATGCCAGCAATTATAGCGTCTCTATAGGCTCTGAGTTGAACCATATCAGCACCATTTACGTTCCAATCGGGATCGGTGTTGGGATAGTGTGTCGCGGCCCATGCTGCTGGATTGGCTTGGTTCAAAGCACGGGCTCTATCCTCTAATGCTTTAATGGCTGCTTGATTTATTCTTGTCCTTTCCTCATTGTTAAATAAAGTCATTAGTAACTGCTGGCAATCAGCCCATGTCGGATTATGTGTCTGTACTATTGAGGTGAACAGATCAGTCATAGCTTGTGGTTTCTCAGTATACGAGGAATTATGGGTCTTCCAGTTTAAAAGATCGGTTGTGGTAAATGGGACATATACGAAGACTGGGTCAGCGTGTGCCATTTGACCTGCGGCATCGATATAAGCTGACCCGGGATTCAGACGAAGAGGCATCTGATAGTGCTTTAATTGTTGGGCACCAGTCAACTGTCGGGTTTGGATGGGGCTACGTAGAGAGGCGTCAGTCATAGGTTCCGGTCGGGGAGAGATAGGGTATGGGGATGTGGGAGGTCGGTTTTGGGAAAAGGTCGTAAATAAAACACTTCGAGCCGAGCTAGATGAAGCTTGACCGGAAGTCTGAAGTGGCGCCAAATCAGGATATTCGTTTCTAATGGGGGTGGATTCTGGTTCCAGAAGGGGAGATTTAGTACGAGGGGGGGTGGATCCTGTACTGGAGGAGGAAGCGGAAGTGGATGAGGGTAATGAGGGGAGGGGTGCAGGACTTCCTGCGTTTGCGTCACTTCTTCTTAACGGAAAGTAAGGGGGCGGCAAAGGGATCTCGGACTCAGGGGGCGTGTCCAAAATGGGCCTAACACCAGTCCTAGTGGACGAGCAAGTCCTAGCTACCATGAGGCGACACTGCTCCTCGTGGCATGTCTGGAGCCATTTTGGCGAGTCATTTACGGCCTGTCTCCAACAGTCAATATAAGGAAACTGGCCGTAAAGTTCAGGCCTACCCGATACAGCCACGTGTAAGCGCTGTACCAGAGTTGGATCCAAACTGCCACGTGGCGGCCATGCCGCAACCAAAGTAGGCCACTCCCTAGTACACAAAGTGACCAAACGTACAGGAGACATCTTTACCCCAAAATCACAAACTTTGAATCCCTTTTTAAAATTCTTAACCATACATCCTAAGGGATCCGGAATCGTTGACTGCGACGCACCCATACTTAACAATGGAACGTCGTCGACAACGAATACTATACACGCGTACTATTCAACAGTCACACCCGTTTCCTCTGGCAACAGCACCACGTGGTACGGTTACCAAGTGAAACGTACACAATAACAATAAACACTCAGGGAATTCCCGTACACACACAGCTGTTACACCAGTCACTATATAATCAATATTATGCCCTTTGGCGTAACTATACAGTCACCCACGCTATAATTCTCTATATACGAATTACCCGTCTATAACACACCCCAGTAACATCGTCTTTTACAAATAGCGGTTACAGTACGGTTAGCATAGGTCAAAGCACAAGTTAAGGTCACAATACAATTATTAGTGGTTATGGTGTTAAACATGCAATGGACGACAATGATTAGTACTTATTATATAATGTCAGTAAATATACAGGGTTATGGTACCGTGCACTATAATACAGCAACACACTATTAACACTCTCGCTAGACGGCTGAGCTCGCGCTATCTAACAAGATATACACTTTACTAAAACAATCGTTAACACATTTACAATTCCCAACTAAACTATTGGCCAGTACCTTGAATGGACTACCTAAAACTATATACACCCGTTTTGGTTAGCCACACTGCCCAATCACCACATATATAGCGAGCTAGAGAACCGAATTTACACAGGCGCCTCTTAGTCGCACTATCAAAAGTCTAGTGGGTTCCAAATTTACACGCCTTCCCACTTAGCCCAGATAGGATGAGAACTAGCGAACCGAATTTACACAGGCGCCGCTTAGTCTCCCGGTCCCTCCGACCTAGCGAACGTAATATACACCCTAGAACGCTAGTCTAGACAAGACACCGGTGTCCGGCTAGGGCTATTTACACCAGGACCCCGCCTGACTAACCAAATCAAACGGTCTGACTAAAGAGCGTTCGATCGAGCGGTGCGCCTTCGCTCCTTCCCTCCGACAGAGGGGGCAGATACAGATTCAAAAACCCCTTTGGGCCTACCGCACAATCGGTATACCCCTAGCGGGTCCTGCCGTCTAAAACAGCAGTTGTCTTACCTCCTCGTTCCTGAACCTGAGTTCACACTCATCGACGGGGACACCCCAGCACTTCTTACGTAGAGGCCGATGATCTCCTGGACAACAGACCAGTGGCGCCGAGACGAAGGGAGGTCCACGCAGAAGTTCAGGGGTGCAGCCGTAGAGAACGTGGGCAAAGATAGACCGTCTCACGCCTCTGCCTCTCAGCTACCGTTGAACGATGAGCTTCCCGGCCAATGCACCAAATGATACCGGAGAAACTGACGGAAGCCAAGCACAGAGAGATGGACACAGGTTTCTTCAGGAAGGAAGAGATTCTTTATTGGATCACCGATCGGGACTCAGAGGGACTAGCGTCACCAAAATACAGCAAAGTCTGAGTACTGAATACATAGAGTACATTCCTTATATAGCACTGTAGCTCCTCCCACAATTAACTACACCCACACATACCCTTAACCTATTTAATGAATAGAGTCTAAACTCATCCATCCGGTCTAACCACGTGGCTCATCTGATACAAAGGAGAGGGACGCGTAATTCCAGTTCTTACATTCCTGCACCTGGTCAGTACAGTGATAACAGTATCTTAGCTACGTGTAATTAACTAACTGATACTACAAACACATATACATACATATGCCTTGTGGCAATCTTAGCCTGCTAAACTTGTATTTTACTGGAATTACATCACAAAACTATCATCGTTTGTGGCACACCCCTTTGCTTTTGACATATCCATCATTGAGTTATTGGGCTCTGTACCCACTACAGTGGGTGACCCCCACCATTAACATTCAGTATCCTAAAATTAGACAAGCATATTCCCAATGGGTGCATGAAATAGATAGAAGGTGGTGGTGAAACATCAATTGTGAACTAAAAATTTACTTTTATTTCTTAAATTTAAAAATTATCATTCCCTAGTTCTGGGATTTGAAAAACAATGATGCACGAAAATAAGAGTATATACTTAGAAACAGAACAAAGAATACTACTAATAATAATAATACTGAACGTTAGACTAGGAACAAAAAAACACATTGGTACTCCTAATTAAGTACTGTGTGTATTGGAGAAAAATTGTAGCTGTTAATAAAGTCTCTCATAACTTGCAGTATCTAATAACCAAAATGCTCAATGACTTACCAGATATCGCTGAATAATTCAGTATAAAGGCTGTTATGTGTTGATTAGATTTCTATCAGAGCAATAAGGTAGAAAAAATAATAATAAATTCTAAGGTTGTAGGGTGTGGTCCCATAAGTCTATGCGCATATAGTTTCATAAGTTCTGGGCAGCAGAGAGGGTGCAAGTGCTGGTTGGACCCTGTTATGGTCTAAGATGGTCTGTACTCGTCCCTACATATTTGACAACCAGCACTTGTTCCCTTCATGTTGTGAGCCCAAAGTAGCAAAATCAAGCCGCTATTGATTCAAATGGAAGCCGCTAATGATTCAAATGGGATAATTCCCACCACACAGCCTTATGTTGAAATGAAAAAAAAGTTCTTAAGGAAAAAAGTATTTATAGGAGATAACTTTTATAAATAAATGGTTTTTTTCACACGTACAATTCTACTGTCAGAGATATAATTTACTTTAATAACTGAGTTACATCTCTAGTAACACCATATTTCAGCATATTTAAAGCCTTTTGTGGAAATACAGAAAATGTAATTATACATATAGTTTAATTACAATAAAAGTGCTGACATAATGCAATACCCATAATCAACCACTGCAATAGTCCAAATAATGTCATATGTTAAAACAAGAGCTGCCAGATGGTGTGGTATTGATAGGAATACACCATAATAAAAAGTTTTTTGTTTTTTTTTAAATGTACAATGAAAAATTGCTATGCAATTAGCACTAATTAACATTATCCCTGGTCATAATGTTTCATAATTTCCTCCTCAAATACACGAACACATGAAAGTGCTATGTGGCAAACATACTGCCTACCAACCAAAACATGGACACAATTAGAAAGCCAACCACAATATGGCTACCGGTAGACTATGCTCTGCGCTCCTTTGCGAAGAATAGTAGGAGAATCTCCGGAAGTGACATCTAAAATCATGGCTGCCCCTACGTATTAGCACGTGTGTTAGTGTATCCGGAAGTCGCGTGCGAATCCCCGTCACCAACCAAGATGGCTGCTCCCATGTACTAGCGGCGTGTGTTAGTTGTTGATCCGAAGCCTGTTACTGTTGAATAAAACAAAACGCTTAACGACACATATACCGTAACGCATACAGTCCCCCGGCTTATGTTTAATGTGGAATTATTTATCTTGTGAAATATGAAGACTAAATCCTCCCACCACAAGTCTGAGAACACTTTTAAGGTAACTGCCATGTGAATAATCTGTTATTTAGTTCTATATTTGGAATGCATGTCTAGAAACAAACTTTAACTTGTAATATGTGTAATATGTGAGGTGCTGGCATGGGGTGTTGTGTAGTGGGAAACTTTCCATAACCTGCTGAAAATGTATTAATAAAAAGTTTTAATACAACTTGTTTCATTTACTAAGGACTTGGGTAAAGGCGATTCTTACTGTAAGGGGCCCACATATAGCATGAGCTGTTTAATATATTTTACACAAATCCACAACAGTCGCAGCTTCCACTGTGTTTTCATAATGCAAATTATGTATATAATACATAGGCATGATATTCCGAAATATGTGATAAGGAATGTCTAAAATGCGGTTGTTAGTTTATACATAAATTGTACATAAATACTAGTATACAGTGTGGTGCGTCGATCATTGAACTGCCTAAACAGAAATCATTTGAAGAGCCTTCTAATCTAAGCCAAAGATGTCTGCTTCTCTAGGCTTTTAAATTATCACAGCCTCGCAAGGTTAAAGTTATGATGCTAATGCTGGACAACATTCATCCCGAAGACGTGGCCCCAGCTTTTTCCATAAAAGTTCTGGTTATACTTGGCATGATGATAAATTCCTCAGTCATGTTAAGCTCAGTATCAAGTTGTGCATAAAACATGTTTCAAATACTGTCATAAACATTTTACACATGTTCTAAAATAAAGGATTAAACATTGTGGACCTAATTTATTTATTGTCAACACCCACTTCCATAGAAGCAGCCTAGGCACTATGTGCTGAGAGTGTTCCTGCAAGCAAGATTTAACTTTTATGTTATGGGTAGTAGTGGTCATCAATGCTCTACTACTGGCTCACATCTAAATCTGGTATATGTGCAGTCCTTCTATTGATGTGAAGACCAGCCAGCCAAGAAAATCTGCTCAGAATAGAAACTCTGGAAAGAGTGCAAGCTCTGCACATTTTGGAGTCTTTTCTATGCTGTCCCAAAAAGTGGGACAAAAAAAATCCCTGTATGGGTTTCCTAAATTAAAAGATATGATGATGCTATAGAACCACGTATTCTAAAACTTGGTTCAAATAAATATGGCTTAACAATAAAACCATTATCCCTGTGTGAAGTGTTACTCTTTCCAAAGCAAGTTACACTTTATGTTGGTTTGGCAGTATTGACAACATTAAGGCCATGTAGTATAAGCACTAATAATGCACATTGCAATTTAGACTAGTGATATAGGTGAATGCATGCATTCAACAACATAAATTTAGTGCATATTACAGTTCTAGGTATAAACTATAATTTACAAAACACAAAGGGGCATAATTATTATGTTCTGAACAGTGACTTAAATTCTGCCATTATTTTTATTGTATTTCAATCATGGTTTTCTCTATAGTAAATTCTGCCACTTTTTTAAGAAAAGTCCATTTCTAAAGATGGTCAAAACTAGAGTGGATGAAAAAAAAAATGAAACTGAACACTTTTCCATCAGAAAAAGTCTCAGAAAGATTAAAGGGACACTATATTCACCAGCTTAATGTAGTTCAGGTGTCTACAGTCTGTCTCTGCACACTTTTTAATGTAAGCACTGCCTTTTCAGAGAAAAGGCAGTGTTTACATTACTGCCTAGGAACATCTCTAGTGGCAGTCACTTAAACAGTCACTAGAGGTGCTTCCTGGATCAGTTCTGCACTGAACGCTCCCCATAGACATTCATTGATTCAATGCATCTATATGTGGAGATGCTAATTGGCGCAGCGCAGGGTTTTGCCGCGCATGCGCAATAGCCTTCCTCTGACCAAGGGGAAAGCATTGGATTGATTGAGCGCACCAATTTTGATGATCTTAAGCATGGAGGTTGAGACCGGCGTGGCACTGGGGAAAAAGTGAGCTGTAGTATTTTAGAGCTGTAGTGTCAGGAATACACATTTATATTCCTGACACTGTAGTGTTCCTTTAATAAATCCGTTTTCCTTTAATAAATTGTGTCACTGAAAAAATAATTCTGCATATTCAAAAATGTTGGTTAGGAAGCAAGCAAGAAAAAATGCCCACCAGATTTAATAAATTGTGCCCAAAATCTGCTAAAAATTTGATATAAAAGTGTTGGCAACACTTTGATAAAACTTTCTAGAATAGTAATCATGGGTGCACCAGAAAAACAACCCATTTAGTTATGTAATAAAGTTACCTAATAAAAATCTAGATTATTGTAGTTTATTTACATATGGAATATTTAAGCTTTTTCGATAATGTCTGAATTGATAGCTGTCCAATTTATTTGGTTAATTTGAATTGACACTTTAATCCAGAGGAAGTAGCAAGATTAATGGTTAGGGCTTTGTTTATCTCTTCGATGTGAGCAGGTACAAAACAATGAGGTTTAACTACTAATCGATGAATTGAAAATGACATTTGCAATCTTTAGGCTAAAACTGAGAAAATCGAAATTTCAAATTTAAGGCCAAAGTAGCTGCACTAGAACACTTGCTAACTTCGAGAACTTTTCCAGTTTGACTATTCAGAATTTAAATTTGAAATTCATTTTAAATTCCGAACAATTATCATTTTAGTAAATAACCCTAACAGTGTTTTCTATTTTATTTGGCGCAGTGCTACAGTAACATCTTTTTATTTTACAGTTCCTAGCTTCTAATCGATTGCTCTGTAGTGTTTACATTGCTGAGCTTAAATAAATCTGTAATGAATGATGAGTGTTTATTATTTTGATTATCTCAATGTTGTTAAAACTTTTTTTCCTCCAGTTTCTTACCTTCTCTGAAAGATTGGCAAATGTTAACATCGACATTATCCATCGTATCGATAGGACAGAGAGCTATTCAGAGGTGAGATATAGATTGTAACCGACTTGTGTCTTTGCTTGATATTTATTAGGACTTTGTTGTCCTTGGTGCAACAAGCTCTAGATTATTTCAAATTATTTGTAGGTAGGAGAATGATGCAGACGAGCATAGAATACTACTATAGTTACATTATAATGATACCGTGCTTCATACATCTCAATACTGCTGGAGTATCCAGTAATTCCAACTCCCTTTTTACTATATGATGGAGATAATATACTAAAATATATATGCAAAATAATACCAGTATAAATAACTCTCATCGTAAAGTTCCTGTATTCCTATCATTACATTTCTCCTCATTAATGTGAGAGAGTACTCTATAGATCTGTACAGCAGCAAATACACTGGGATTCATGAAAAATTCTAAATAGTAATCCACTAGCATGTCATCCTAGAGAACGAAATAGGGAGAGATAAGGCTAAATGTGTGCTGCTTATATAGTAGTTTTTCATGAAATCGTGCAAAAGAAAAAAATTCCGCGACGGGCAGTCTGTTTTGGGTTTTTGCCTTAGGTGCCTCAAATCTTTAGGGGTTTATTATATCCCTCCGCATTGTTAAAGTTAATTTTCGTGTTTAAGTCTTAAAGGACAACTGTCATCAAATGTTCACTTTTTCGTTTTTTTAAAAGTAAAGTTTATTACATTTAATGAAACAATTGTTTATTTTTTTTTATTTTATATATATAAAAGTTAACTTTGCTATCTGGCTGAGCAACCGTGTTGGGTCAGATTGTACTGTTATCTGACCTACTGCCTCTCAACCTAACTTGCCTGCTGCTCTGATTGCACTGTGTGCAGTAAAATTTAAGTTAGATTCAGCAGCACGTGGTCAGATAATAGTAGAAACCAACCCATTATGTCTGATCAGCTAGTTAAAAAAAAGGTGTCATTTCTAATGAAAAATCATTAGATTTGTTTAAATGTTATAAACGTTTAAAAAACTAGAAGTAAAAATTGATGCCCTTTAATATAATTTAATTTTGATCATCAACAATTTACTTTCGATGACATCGCAACTTTGCATAATTTTTGTTGCACAATACATTTTTAGAAAAAAAGAATGATGGAGACAAACCTTCAGCTCTTGAACTGGAAAACTGCTAATAAAGCCTATTTAAAGGACCACTATAGTGCCAGGAAAACATACTCGTTTTCCTGGCACTATAGTGCCCTGAGGGTCCCCCCACCCTCAGGGACCCCCTCCCGCCGGGCTCTGGGGAGAGGAAAGGGGTTAAAACTTACCTTTCTCCAGCGCAGGGCGGGGAGCTCTTCTCCTCCGATCCTCCTCCTCTCCTCCCATTCGGCTGAATGCCTATGGACGCTTGCGTGCTCTCACTGTGATTTTCACAGTGAGAATCACGCAAGCGCCTCTAGCGACTGTCAGTGAGACAGCCACGAGAGGATTTGAGGGCTGGATTAACCCATTTATAAACATAGCAGTTTCTCTGAAACTGCTATGTTTATGAAAAAATGGGTTAACCCTAGCTGGACCCAGACCACTTTATTAAGCTGAAGTGGTCTGGGTGCCTAGAGTGGTCCTTTAATTCTCCCCAAATGTTGGATTGTTATAATTAACAAGCAGATTACAAGAAAAACTGTATTTAATAGACACAGAAATATTGTTACAAAGAGATATTCATAATCTAGTCAATTTTTGTCTAATTTATTCTTAATTGTCTTTGAATGGAACTGAAATCACATAGTTTTGCCACCAAGGTGCCACAGGGTTCCCCTTTTCACTTGAGAGGCAATGCTTTTACAGTAATCATTATAATATGATGGATACGATTGGCCTGTTTTAACCACTAGGCATCCAGTTTTGAGCCCAAACCCCAGTGTTAAGAACTACTGATTTTTTTTTTTAGCAATTAATTAATTAGGATGTGCTTTATATTCTGTTTTGTGTTTATAAGTCAAAATATTTTTTTCCACTTGTTGCTTGGTTTGTTTTGAATGTTGCAAAAGAGTTTTACAAACTTATCCTGTATGTATTGTATTTATTATGGTAAGTGAGCCAGGTGCTTATTACTAAAAAATATGTTGATTTTGATAATGACTGACTCAGAGGATATCGTCTATATATTTCTTTAACTGATTTTTTTTCTTTTGACTTAACAAGGATGTTGAAACATATTTCTTTGAAGGATTACAGAAATGGAGAGATCTGAACCTTACTCAGCATTTTGGTATGTAAACCTATATGAAATTATATGAAAAGTAATTGAATTATACATGGAATCTATCTACACATGTTGTATGTTTATGTATTGTGTGTGTGTATATGTATATATATATATATATATATATATATCTATATCATCGTGTATAGTCACTTTTCATCTGCTGTGTTGACTGCTGTGTTTCTCAAAGTACTCAATCTAGCACTATAGGAACACTCCAAGCTCATAACCACTACATTGCGCTGCAGTGGTTATGGTGCCATAACTGTACTGGCGCTCCCCCCATGTAAGTAATTACACAGTTTTCAAAGGATTTGTCTTCTTAATTGGGGTCCACCACCAGACACCTTCTGTTACATGAAAACATACAGTAAGGCTTATTTGGGGTTATTTATAAAACACAGTTCTGGGGAAACGTTCTAACGGTGGGAGGATTGTTTGTAACATTCAATCAGTTTTCATAGTGATTTAACACTTTTAGAACTTGTTATTTACAGTTGTTTTGATGCATAACCCTCCATTTTAATGCCATTTCAGTTTCACCATAAATGTGGCAAGGCTACTTTATTCGTTAGCAGGTTCGCGGTTTGTGATATGGAATTGATTTTATGGCTCTTTAACAATCTGGTTGATTAGATGCAAGTGAGAAATCAGCACTGTGTCTTCCTGTGGCCCTCTGTGCTTTGTGTAAAAGACGAGGCACTAGGGAAGTGTGGCTTATTGCGTTCATGTAAACAGCCAAATGAATGTCCCAAGTGCTCTTTCTAAGCTTGTAAATTTACGTGGATGTTTTTCTGCTTGTTATAGACAAGGAAAGGTTCATTTTTAATTTGCTTTTCCATAGATGTTTTCTTCATAATACTCTGTTCTATGTTCAAGGAGATCTCATTTAGACTCATTTCTGATAGAGCCACCCTTAAAAAAAAGTGTTTTTTTCGGGCTTATTTACCAATCATGAAAATGTAAATAATTGGAAATATTTGTCCAAAAATGGTCAAATCAGAACAATTCTCCAGCTTTGCTCTTTTACCGATACTTAGTCGGCTTTCCATACTTCTCTGTGAATCGAGTAAGATTCTTTATTATTTTAACAGATAATTTACAAATAAAGTAAACATGTTATAGCTGAGGAATTACTATTGTTGTGCAACCCAGTAAACAATGTAACAAAAGAAAGGAATCTCAGTCCAAAAACTGACTTTGTGGCAAAGATCTCAGCATGTTAGCATTTAGTCTCATTCAGATTCCCAGGAGTGAACCCTTCATTCAGTGCCTCTGTCATGTACATGTTGTGTAAAGCAAAGATAGTTTGTACTCCTTTCTTAAGTTCTGGGTTTTACAGCGAGTGACTACATCAAGAGCTGTAATTCCATTGGAATATTTATTATATAGGAACTTTCATATTAATTTGTCTTTCTGGGTCATTTGTACCCTTCTTTGAAAATACATCCAACATTTCTAGTTATGTTACATTCTATACAGTACAATTAGGCAACTTGCAGCCCATACTATTCTTTTGTGCGTTATTTTTCTTTCTTACAAAATAAGACCACAGTTACAGTGTTACGTATTCCAAATATAAAGGTAACAAATAAGGACAACTTAGCAGTTATCACTTGTACATGCAGTTACATGGAGCAAATGCCTACTCCGCTCATTTTCAAGGTGTTTACATCACTCATAGAACACATAGCATAGTGATAAGGCTTCTGTATATTCTGTACAGTATATCCCTCTAGCTTCTGCTTGTTTTGGAACCACGCAAGCTATATCCTGTAAATATTGAGTTTGTATAGTTTTTATAGCAAACAAATATACCTTTTTGCTGGAGACATGGGGGCTGGTGCAGCTCCTCTTTTAACAGAGCCTGTTATTTTTGTAACGTGAGTGTTTCTGACCTGTGTTCACTTGTAAATGGGGCTTAGATAATCTACACTATTGTTCTTCACAAAAGTGAGAATTGTGACCATTTAAAAGTGCATTTCAAAATTTAGGCCAAAGTATCCAAGTAAGAAAAAAAAAGTCATTTCTGTTCTAAATTCATCTCTTTTGGCTTTAAATTTGAAATTCACTTTGAATTCTCAGAAATCCTCAATTTATTACATAATCCTTTATAGGCATTATCTTTCTCTCTTGTTTGTTGTACACACATCTTTTTGTATATTTGCTCATTGTAAGTGGTAAGGATATTTGCGTTTCCTGTCTAATATTGCTGGACAAAAGCTATATACCGTTATGCTGTGGTACACTTTATCACTTTATGTTTCTGAAAGTTTGTATATCAATCAGCTATTTCCTACCATGCTATACAAACTACACCCACTACAAATAGCCATTCAGGTTGAATGCCAGTTATAAGGAGTACAATTGTTCCAAATAATATATAACACCAAGTTATCTTGATTCGACCTGTTTGTTTGTCAAATTGATGATGTCATTTAACGTCTTGAATTACTCGACTAAAATAACATAAATGTCTTCAGTTAAGAATCTAATCCTTTATGCAAACATAGTGTTAGAAATGGAATAAACAACGTAAAAAACAAAGATGTATTCTTCACTATTTACTAACTAACCCATTTAAATGGTAGGGATTGTGCATTTTTTTTAAATCATAGTTTGCAGACATTGCGGCAACCGGCTGCACTCAGATATAGCCGTTTAAAACAATAATTGTAAAACTTCTCTTTCTTTACATCATTGGTTCCAGGAATACTTTAACCTTCACTGCACCTCCCTCCTAATGAATAGACTGGATTGTATTATGTGTTGCAAGTAAGCTTTAGGAACCAACATAATTAATACATGCTATACATTATTCAAGCCAAGACTGTGGTTTGTGTGGATAACTTAGGTGTTTATATAACTGCAGCACTTATTTGCGCTAAGAACACATTGCATAAAATATCAAAGAAAAGATAGAACAAACTGTCTTTTACAGTTATACTTGGATGGATCAGGAGAATGACTAATTGTTTGTTGTTCAGTTACATTCTACAGGGAAGTGTCCAGCAAATGCCAATCTTTCCACCTGTTGGTCCACCATCAGAATGCCATCGTCCAGAGTTTGAAGACCCATCTACGAGTGAAGAACAGCCTTGCTTACCAACCCCTACTTGAGTATGTACTAAACTCTTTGCAACATTATATTTACATTACATTTTAAATTCCAATACTGCTCAGTGACATGCTTGCTTCTTGAGTACGTTCCTTATTAAAAGAACATTCAGAACACAAAATCTCAGTCCGTGGATCTTTTAGAATAATGGCGAATGCCAGTGACATTCTCCCAAGTTGGACAGGCTTAGAGGCCAGCCAAGCCACGGATGTCCTTAGCTAGTGCAGCCCCGAGTGCATTCAAACACTTTTTTATGGGATGGGGACACGTGCAACCGAAAAATGGGCTGTTCTGCTAAATTTGGAATTGTTGAAAAATATGAAAGATACTTTCCTCCATTATTAATTTCTACAAGAAAGATCATCATAATGGTTGTAGTGCAGGATTAGTGCAAGTTCTCAGCTAATTTTTTCTTCGTATTCAAATGTTTCCTATACTATTTTTTTCCAAAATATAGAGGAAGAGCTTATATTTCCTATTTCTAGGTTTCTGATCCCTTTAAAGATGGCGCAATGGCAGACATGGCTATGTTTTGCTTATTAAATAATGCGCACAACATATATTCAGCATGTATGGGTTTAACATTTGTAGAATTAAAAAAAAGCAAGAGTTAACACACGCTTTGTATTCCTTTGGAAAAGATTGACAGCAGTTCCTTTTTATCAATCCCCTTGTTGATTACTTTTTAAAAAATATTTTACTCAGAAAGTGTGTTTCCACTTGTATGTTGAGTTTTTTTTATCTTTTGCATATGTGGGGTTGGGGTGCTTGTCCTACCAGCTGAGCTTGCAGAGAGAAGACAAAGTAAAACTGTTTACAAAAACTAGTAGAATGCCCTTGCCAGTTCCATTGTTTTCCATTCTGTATTCTCTGCTTATAAAACTCTTCCATTTTACTGAGTAGAGAGCCATTTAGACAGCAAAAGGCACAAGAGAACTGGTATGCAATCAGAACAGAATTTGGGGGAAAGATAATAGTCAGGTGTCTCCCAACGGCACTTTTATACATCTCGCATTTGCATAATTTATAGTTACTAAATGTGTGTCTAATTGCATCTTTACATTTGGTTTTCCTATTACATGACAATAATACCATTTTCCTCTTCATTCAGTCTAGTGGTGCAACTTGCTAGAGATCTTCAGACAGATTTCTACCCCCATTTTCAAGATTTTTTCTTGGTAATTTCTTCATTACTGAACACAAAGGACACAGAGCTAATAGAATGGGCCTTTACGTCTCTGTCGTACCTCTACAAATACTTGTGGAGAATGATGGTGAAGGACATGCCAGCTATATACAGGTAAGGAAGAAAGATGACTGAGATCTCAGGATTAACTAGGCGCGGAAATTGTAATTACTACAGGGTAAACAGAGCGATGTTTTAGCCTTTCGTAATTTGAGCAATATACAGGTATACATACAACTTCAGACATCTCTTCTGGTTATTGCTTTTATTTTTGTTCTAGCCATTTGATTGGCAGAAAGAGGTCAACTAAATGAGCAAACACAAGGTTGCTCGGTTACTATTTATCTGACACTTCACTCTAAAGGGTGAATAAATAAGCAATTGGCGAGCTAGAACTATTTCTGAGTTAGAGACCGTTTCCAAATTCAGCTGTGTTGGTTTAAACTTTGCAGTTTTTTTTTTTTAATTCGCTATAGTTTATAGTTAAGTAAAAAAACCTTTTTGAATATTAAGAATTTACCCATAAGGTCACAACACCGCAATAATACATGGTTTAAAGATATCAGTACATCATTCTTGGTTCTTTCTTTTTTTATGTCAGTTACCCAAGTTATAAATATGTCATAAGCAGGGATCAAAAATTCCACAGACATTGGCAAGTGAAAATTTAGCCCTTGTGTGTAGAAATGCACCCCTGAAGGGTATACTGTGGCTTGCAGTGGCAAGTAACCGTTAAGGCCGGGCTAGTAGCATAGGGCTACACATTTTAAGCCATGGCATTAGCTTGAATGCTCATTCTTCAACTGCTAAATTTGCTCAGGGGCATACTGTTCAATTTTAATTAACTTTAAAACCAATTTTGCAAAGCTATTTAGACTTTTCCCATTATGAAAAAATGGTGTTCCACTGAAATAGGGAAGGAAGAAGCAATACAGTAAACAGTTATGGGCAACTACTTGGGGGCCTGATAAAATGTGGTGTGCCTTCTCCAACCAATGGGGACCCCTTAAAGGGATCCTATAGTGCCAGGAAAACAAAGCCGTTTTCCTGGCACTATAGGTCCCTAAAGTGCCCCCCCTTCCTCCCCCTGTCCCACGGTGCTGAAGGGGTTAAAATCCCTTCAGTAACTTGCCTGAATCCAGCGCCGATGTCCCTCGGTGCTGGGTCAGGCTCCACCCATGCTCCTCCCCCATTGGCCGCGCACGCATTAGAATTTCCCCATTGTAAAAACCGGACGCCGGAGGTCCTCATGCAGAGCGTGAGGACATGCAGCGTCAAATAACGGACCAAAGGTCCCATTCGATTCCGGAAGTCCTTCTAGTGGCTGTTTGGTAGACAGCCACTGAGGGCAGACTTAGTGGTGCAATGTAAACATTGCAGCACTAGGTGCAAAAGGGACACAGCACCCAGACCACTTCAATTAGCTGAAGTGGTCTAGGTGCCTACAGTGTCCCTTTAAAATGACCAGGGTCTTAAGTGTTTCAAAACATTGAGCTACCTATTTTTATATATATATATATATATATATATATATATATATATATATATATATATATATAAACCTTCGAAAGATGAGGTGTAGTTGTGTCTGCATGTATTAGCTTGGTTTATCATTTTTAACGATTTTAAATGTGGGTCAAAGAATTTCTAGATATTTATAGGTTCCTACCACATCCTCTATTCTGCATTTTTTTTTTAAATGATGGCAGGAGATATTGCATTACCTTTAAAATAAATATTTTTAAATAAATTGTTTTTGTTTTTGTTATGTGTGGTATTTTTATTTCAATAATTTATAAACAAAACAAAGCAAAAAAATAATTAAATAATGAAATGTATGGGGTTGGTTTGAATAAACAGGCTGCTGGATATGCTTGAATGTCCATTTAATAATTGCTGATTGCTTCATGCTGATAAGTCTATTTGTTTTTTATTCAATTCATCATATGATTCCTTTTGTATTTGCCGAAGGTTTTAGCTTCACAAAGCACAGCTCTGAGCCTGTGTTCATTGTAGTAACTAATGAAGCTTATTTGTGTTCACTCTTGCAGAATATTTTCTTCCAAAAGAGTTGCAGTATCTCATAATTATTATGTTTCAATGTATTGGGATTTTGCTGTCTTCTTTTCACCACGTATTTTTTTATTTTAAATTGTCAGTTTGTACAGCACCCTCCTGGCTCACCATAAAGCACACATCAGAAATTTTGCTGCAGAGAGCTTTGCCTTTTTACTGAGAAAGGTAAGTGATTGATTCACAGGTTTCTTACATCTCCTTCAAGAACAACCAAGTCTCAACACAAAGCTTGTGCAGAATATGTTTTTGGCAAGCTGTCTAAATAAAGTTTGTTTGAGTTATCATCCTTTGTTATTTAGAAGCCAAATACTACTGACATACTACTGATGTACTGCTGGGCTAATGATGAAGCTTTAGCCTAAACAGAAATGGGCGGCAGTTAATGGCTATGAGTGCCTATCAAAGTCACTATTGTTGGCATGGCTAGGAGGAAGGGTGTAATTTCTGCGCCCCACTTGGTAGTAATTGGCTGCACACAGGTTGAAAATCACTACTCTGATTTAAGTTTTAAAATCTCTGATCTGATCTTAGCTTGGTAAAAGCAGTAATCTTTTTTTATTTTTTTTCTAGGTTTCAGATCTAGATGGACTCTTTAGTTTCATATTTGTGGACCTTAACGAACATCCCGAGAAAGTGGAAGGCTTGGGCCAGCTACTGTTTGAAATGTGCAAAGGAGTGAGAAATATGTTTCATTCATCTGCCCCAAAGGTAACATTCTTGTTTAAATTGGAAAAAAAAAAAAAAAAAAAAAGTGAAGATCAGCTATTTCACTTCGTGAAAGAATGTATTGGATTTAGGTGGTGGAACAGGCTACTGGGTATGTTTCTATTATAAAATAACAAGAGAATAAGTATGTATGTTTGGTTGCATTGTTCGTAAACAAGGAGCAAATGTATGCTAAATCTTTTGCACTTTTGAAATGTTTACTGTAGCTTCTACAACTTACTTTATGAATGGTGTTTAAGAAAATATGAACATTTTTACATAGCTGTTTTTTTTTAATGCTGTAGATTTTTATTTTTTATACAGTAAAAAGTAATCAGAGGTGTGTATGTGCTGTTCATTTTCAGAGGTGTATATGTGAGTTTTTTTTTTTTTGTGTGTGTTTGTTTGCAATACCCGTATCATTTGTGCCTTTCAATTTGGAAATTTGTATTTGCTTAGACTCAAAATGATGTCTCTGTTGCAGGCTTTTAGAGTAATCCTGCAAAAACTGGGACCTATCACCGAAACGGAGAAGGAACTGCCTTGGAACCTGGTGGGAGAAACCCTCAACAGCTTGGTCGAAACAGCAACAGCATATATCCACACAGAGCATTTTGATCCACTATTTATCAGTTTAGAGGTATGAACGGCAATAGGTGATGATAAGGAAATGTAATGTTTTGCTGCACGTGTACTGATATGAGTGTGTACTAAAGCATTCATAATCATAGATCTTAGACTTTTTCACTGTTCAACATGCGGATCCCACAAAATGTTGTCCAGTTTACCTTGCTGAGACTGGAAAAACAAGAATTTGCAAACTGTTTTTTTTTTCTTTTTCTTTTCTTAAGGAATCTTTTTTAGAACTTTCACAGAAAATGGTAGAATGTCATGGAAGCGAATGTTCTGAGCAAATAGAAAGATTACTGATGGCATATTCTATTCTTGTTGCACATGGACATGGTTCGAAGATTCCGCACCCTGAACGTTCTTGTAAGGTATGTTCGTATTATCCAGAACATAATACATCTCTTGAGTGTCCTCTCTAAGCTCCAAACAAACTCAATAAATGTCTTTTCTTTGTATTCATTTCCAGACATTGACAGATTTGTTGCACATTCCCAATATGTCATTGTCATGTTGTCACAGTCTTTTGGAGTCGATTTCTACATTGCTTCTTAATGAGAACGTCACTTTGGCAGTTGCTGTGATAAATGAAACCGTAAATAAGGTAACTGGAAACTAATCTGAGATTGTATTGATTATCTGTAGCTTAGGGATGAATATGAGCCTTTGTCAGGATATATGTTTCACATTCAATATAAATCCCTGATAATGCACGGTAAACATGTAGAAGTAATGAGAAATATTTTAGTTGAAATGTGCACCATAGTGTCGCCCTGTTTTTGAATTACATGTTCAATATATCCCCAATTGCCATATGCTCCCATGTCATAGACAGTTTCAATGCTTTAATGATATCACATTTCCAGTCACTGTGTACGGATACCATGTGATAGTCTAAGACAGGGATAGGCAACCTTCGGCTCTGCAGATGTTTTGGACTACACCTCCCATGATGCTTTGCCAGCATTATGTGTGTAAGAGCATTATGGGGGATGTAGTCCACAACATCTGTAGAGCCGAAGGTTGCCTATCCCTGGTCTAAGAGAAGCATTACATTTGTCTTTGGTGCCAGAAAATGCTGGAATATCCCAGTCCCCAGTAGACTTCATAGGGCTACATTTTAATATCTCAAGACCAGGTGAACAGCAGCAATAGAAGTGGAAAAATAAATTTAGATAGAAATTCTGTTTTTTTTTTTTTTTTAAATTCTTTATTTTTGCAGTGCTTTTGATTGGTACAGGCATACATATGGTACCCCAACGGCAGTCCATGCGTTGAATTCTAAACATAAGTTACAGTGGGTAGTAGATGGACAATGCACTTTTTTGTTGTTGTTGAGATTACAGAGATAACAAGCTGATAAGTGTCGCATTAGTATATAAAATGCTAGGCTAAGATTGCGCTTAGCTCAACTAGTCACACAGCAGGTTGTAGTTATATTACAATGACGGCCAACTATGACATAGAGATTGCTTATCCATATATAGAGATAGTGCGTTAGTGTTAACAGGTTAAGGTTATACTACTAGGTCTGGTCATAAACTAAATATGTAGTATATCCTAATGTTACATGCAGTTAGCAGAGTAGCAGGCTATGGTTCAGTGGTAGTATGTGAAGAGCACACGAGCAGATTACATTATGTGTAAAAAATCCCCGCCAGTTGCATGCTGTCTAGGGGCCAGCTAGTGGGTATGTGAAAACATATTATTTAGCATAGATTAGAGGTATATGCAATCAGCAAAAAACATAAGAGCCAACTGTGTAGCGAGAGTTCTGTGTAGATCGCCCGTCTTTGCTCTGATAGCTGCAGAAGGGATTAGGTAGAGAGAGTCAGTAGGGAAATACAGCCCGGTGCCCAGAGAGACCGCTCTGTTCCACTGCTCAGGAGCCCCCTCCGGCGCTTGGAAGCGGAGCCTAAGCCTCTGTGTAGTTTCAGCAGAGCTCACCCGATGCTGCTCTGCTGAGCTGCTGGCGCTGTGTGTGAGTCTCTCTGGTGTTGAAGCTATCCGCGTGGCAGGGTCAGTATCCCCTCGGTGTTCTGTCTCCGGTGGGCCATGGTTGGACTCTTTGGTCTGTTCTGCCCGTCGGTGAGCAGGCTAGTTGCGGTGCAGTAGGCTTTGTGGGGTCTCAAGTGTGGGGAGGCTTCTTGTTGGTCCAGGTTCACAGGAACTGCTGGGTGGTAAGTAGGTCAGGATGTACGTGCGGGTTCTGTCTTTCATTACCCGTGTGCAAGCTCAGGTGGTGGCTGCCGATCGTCCTGTGCTCTGGAGTACAGGCCCTGTGCACATGGTCTCCGCCATCTTGCGCGCGGGTCTCAGGACTGCATGTCACTGCTTCTTCAGCCTTCTGTGTAGCTTAGCGTGGCTTGGACCGGGATCACCCCCCCGGTCCAGAGGGGGGGGAACAGGGCTCGGTCCGCAGGTAGTCCTCGCTTGTCGGGCTCCGTCGGGCAGGATAGTGTCGCGGCGGCCGTCCGCTTCACTCACCGCCAGCATAGGTCCCGCCTGTTGCAGCGGGCCCCAACCGCCGAGGGACTTAAACTGCGAGAGCAAGCCTCTCCCCAGCCCAGGTAGCCCGGTTCCGTCGAGGGTCGCAGTTGTGCCGGTAATTCTCCCCTGGAATCGCGATTTTCAGGCCATTTATGCCTCTGTTTGCAGGAGCCGAGCCGTCCTGCGACCGCTCAGCTCGGCGGCCTGGCCCCGCCCCCAGAAATTCTGTTTTTTTTAAATGCATAAGTGGCTAATTGTGTGTGCACAATTGAATGTGAGTTGTTTGTCATGTGTGAGAGAAAGTGTAGGTCATCTGCTAGGTGCATGTAGTGACTGATATGGTATGTTAAAAAGCATTGCCACATACGTGTGTGTTAAAGTATGTAGTGTAGTGGTTAGTAATCAAAATTTTGACCGGGCCTTAGCACTTAGTCTTAGATTACTGAAAAAATTATCAAACCTTGTAACATATATGTAAAATATATTGTCATAGAAGACCCCTACTTTGTTCTGTCTTTGCCAAAGTAATGTCAAAAACAAGTGCTGAAGAAGGATTTGACGGTTTTCATTCAATCGTTCTTTTTTCTGTTTATGATCCTAAAGGGGCACTACAACAAGTGATTTGCACATTATGCTTGTTTTAAGTCTTACTTCTAATTGTCCCTTTTCTGAATTTTCTAAGACACCTGATTCCCTTGAATCACAGAAAGCAGGAAGGGGTCTGTCATTCACTCATCCCACCACTGATTTCCTATTTAGTGCAGTTCGTATGCATGTGTGTTCGTATGAAATTAAGGAATTATTAGAGGTGGGTCTCTCCCAGAACAGAGGAGAGAACAACCTCTTAAAATATACCTCTAGTGTAAAATGCAACATAAGGTAATAAACTTTATTGAAAACATAGATAGACACATACAAAAATGAAAAAAGTGTGTATCAAACGTGAAAATAAAAATTGGTAATGTTGGTCTTAGTAGTTCAGAAATTGTAGTAGGTTGCAAGTGTACCGTAGTCTGCTACTATGTAATAATACTGAACTATAAGTGTAACCTCGGTTAATACAAAGTATCAAACCTGCTAGGAGATTACAGATAAAGTAACTGTCTCATATTAATCACCCTGCAATAACCTTCTAATGGAAAAACTGAGATATAAATTACCGTATATACTCGAGTATAAGCCGACCCGAATATAAGCCGAGGCCCCTAATTTTACCCCCAAAAACTGGGAAAACTTATTGACTCGAGTATAAGACTAGGGTGCGAAATGCAGCAGCTACTGGTAAATCTCTAAATAAAATTAGATCCTAAAAAATGTATATTAATTGAATATCTATTTACAGTGGGTGTGTATGAGTGCAGTGTGTGTGTGAGTGCAGTGTGTGTGTATGAGTGCAGTGTATGTGTATGAGAATGCAGTGTGTGTATGAGTGCAGTGTGTGTATGAGTGCAGTGTGTGTGTATGAGTGCAGTGTGTGTGTATGAGTGCAGTGTGTGTGTATGAGTGCAGTGTGTGTGTATGAGAATGCAGTGTGTGTGTATGAGTGCAGTGTGTGTGTATGAGTGCAGTGTGTGTGTATGAGTGCAGTGTGTATGAATGCAGTGTTTGTATGAGTGTAGTGTGTGTATGAGTGCACTGTATGAGTGCAGTGTGTGTGTGTGTGTGTGTGTGTGAGTGCAGTGTGTGTTTGAGTGTGGGATGCAGAGCCTTGGTGGGGGTGGACATTTTTATTATTTTTTTATTATTTTATTTTAATAGTTTTTTTTGTTATATTAATTTTTTTTAAAGGACCACTCTAGGCACCCAGACCACTTCAGCTTAATGAAGTGGTCTGGGTGCCAGGTCCTTCTGGGGTTAACCCATTTTTTCATAAACATAGCAGTTTCAGAGAAACTGCTATGTTTATGAATGGGTTAAGCCTTCCCCCTATGTCCTCTAGTGGCTGTCTCATTGACAGCCGCTAGAGGCGCTTGCGTGCTTCTCACTGTGATTTTCACAGTGAGAGCACGCCAGCGTCCATAGGAAAGCATTATGAATGCTTTCCTATGTGACCGGCTGAATGCGCGCGCAGCTCTTGCCGCGCGTGCGCATTCAGCCGACGGGGAGGAGAAGAGGAGTATCGGAGGAGGAGAGCAGGAGGAGATCTCTCCGCCCAGCGCTGGAAAAAGGTAAGATTTAACCCCTTTCCCCTTTCCAGAGCCGGGCGGGAGGGGGTCCCTGAGGGTGGGGGCACCCTCAGGGCACTCTAGTGCCAGGAAAACGAGTATGCTTTCCTGGCACTAGAGTGGTCCTTTAAATTATTATTATTATTTTTTATTATTATTAATATTTTTATTATTTTTTCCTTCCCCCCTCCCTTCTTGATATATGGCAGGGAGGGGGGCTCTCACTCCCTGGTGGTCCAGTGGCATTGGCAGTTCAGTGGGGGAAGGGGGCTGGCAGGAAGCACTTACCTCTCCTGCAGCTCCTGTCAGCTCCCTTCTCCTCCGCGCCGGTCTGTTCAGCTCCTCTGTCAGCTCACAGTGTAAGTCTCGCGAGAGCCGTACTATGACCCCGCAGCTCTCGCGAGACTTACACTGGGAGCTGACAGAGGTGCTGAAAGGACCGGCATGGAGGAGAAGGGAGCTGACAGGAGCTGCAGGAGAGGTAAGCGCTCGCTGCCAGCCCCCAGTCTGTATTATGGCAATGTAAATTGCCATAATACAGACAGTGACTCGAGTATAAGACGAGTTGGGGTTTTTCAGCACAAAAAATGTGCTGAAAAACTCGGCTTATACTCGAGTATATACGGTAGCTAATATTTAATACATCTACCGAGTTTAGGATACATCTCAAATGATTATTTTTATACCCTAGACCTCCCAAATTATCCCCTCTATACAGTATCAGGAGTTAGTAATTGGGTCAGGTCTTAGGTGTAATCAACAAACACGTGTCGAGAAACCCGTTTCCTTCCCTCTAAACTCTGGGGTTAGGCTTGTTTCCTACCTCTTTGACGTTTTTTGTGTTTAACTTAGTATGAAATTAAACTTGCGCAAGAATGCTAAATCCTTGTTGAAAAGCCCAGTCTCAGTGAAGATGTGACTTGGCATTTAATTAATTAAAATATTTAAATCAGAAACACCCAAAAGTCCAACAATCATTCATGCGAGTGTGGTTCATTTTATTTCCGCGATAGAAAGTGTCAGTTTGTGCATGCAGGTTCAGTATAGGATATAAACTTTCCAACTAGGCTGCAGAGGTGTTAACTATTTTTGCAGAAGCCCAAACTTTGACAATGCATCGGTAAAGCTATTTTAATAAGTTGACTGAGCTCTTTATTAACAATAAATTGAATATGTGTTTCTATTTTGTAGGTATACAAAAGCGGGTTTTCAAGGTCTCAAATTTTGGAGTTCTCTGAAAAAATGTTCTCTATGACGGAGTTTGAACAGGTAAATATACATTATTCAGAAAGGATTCATTTAAAATATCGTGAATTGTTCTGAAGACTAATTATTGAAGAATACATTTTAAAATCTACTCACTATCTGTTTAATTCACAATTTCTTTGCTATTAAGATATTTAGTAGGATAACTGCAGTTTAATTAACTGGTAACCTGGAAGACATATGGTTAAGCTCTACTTCTGACACTAGCATGTTTATTGAAACTAATGTTCTATCCACTCTAGCTGATCTTCGTAACACAATTTTAAGGGAAACCAATACTTTATACAAATATTATATTAATATTTTATTACACCAGATATAACGTTTGGGAAACCCGTAATCTAATTTCCATCAAAACATGACTACAAACATCAACATTCATAGAACACTAAATCTTCTGTTTCCTTCTTGTTGTACCTTAAGGGTTGAAGGCATCTCACCCTCTCTTCTGATATGATTTCCCCTGTTGTAGTGTATACAACTTCAGTTCCAAGCTCACGTGGGGATGATGTAGCATTGACTTGTTGAGCTAACTGCAGAAAGCCATTTTTTTTTTTTTTAAATTATGAGATGGATGCAGAAATACAGTACTTACCGGTATATAATTTTTGTTCTTGTTTCGTTTCAGCATGTCTTGCCAAGTTTTTTACAATACATCCTGCCCTTCTTTACTGTAGAGGACCCTACAGCCAAATGTGACATCTTGCACATCTTAACAAAACTCATTTTGCAGAAAGCAGAACCTCCTACTGTCGCTTCAATGGCATTCGAAAAATATCCCCTTGTTTTTTCTGAAAAGACAAAAATGTAAGATCTTTTTTTTATTTTATTTTATATTTTTGTATATGCATCCATGGTATCAAACTATACATAAAAGGACAAAAAGTTTAGATTAAGAGAAACGCTAGAAATTATTAATAACATTGGACTTATCTTGATTTTCACCATTTGGGCATTTCTTGGCACACATAATATTTACTCACAGTTGACACAAAGTTACCTCTGCAGACAAACATACTAGATTAGAGAATCCCTTTTGTTGTGTACCTTTCAAACTTGTTATGAGCCCAAATACGCAGACCTTTGCTTTATAGGTTGTGTCTTAAGTGTGGATTGTCTGGTAATATTTTAATAATTAAAGTTTAATTTTCGTATTTTTGTAATACACAAAATAATCTGTGCTCATACAAAAGAGGGACACTTGGGAAGTATTCTTCCAGGTATCACATTTCTCTTCTCGCAATGGATTTGATTTCATTCTTTTGGATAAAATTTTCAGATGATCTCAATCTGTTAAAAACGTTTCAAATGGTTTATCTGCAGTCTCCGTTAAAGTCTGTGTGAGTGCTTATACATAAATCATTTGAAAGTTTTTTTGTTTTTTTTTTCCCCTAGCAGACAGATCATTTGAAAAGCTTATCCCAAGGAATTCATGCGAGGCCTATGATTGGATTCATAATACAACTGTTCAACCAGATGTTGTCGATCCATTTCACAGAGTATTCATCAACAGACAAAAATATCACCAAATGTTTCTGACAATTTAAAAACAAATAATTTAAAAAAGTGCTCTGAGGGTAATTTTGTATGTTTTTACCTCTGCAAACTTCTACACATGGCTCGGCTTAAAACCACTGGCTTTAGTAGAATGTTTGCATAATTTAGGTGTGATATATCTCATGTCATTAATATGTTATGGCTGTTCAGCCAGCCAGTAAAAAAGTTAAAACCAGAGTATTCTTCTAACTGGGTTTAATCTTTTGGACTCAATATAATGTATATAATTGACACATTTATTTTATGTTAGTTTTAACATGTTTTTGTTTACGCTTTGTTTCTGTTTTAGAGTAAAGTCAAAAAATGTTGACATTGAGAACTCTGCAGTGTTGGACTATGTGCTATCACTGATTCAGCAGTTTGCAAACCAGAACATCAAAGATCTTTCCCTCTGCTGGTCCGCTTTAATAGTTCTGCCTCATTTAAGGTAAATAGGGGGAGATTTGTGTGAATTGATAGCAAGTGGGTAAGCGGTTTATTGTCTATTGGATATTGAGTGTCATTGTAGCCAGTCGAGGGTTGAGAATTAACTGTGGGTAACTGTGAGATGATTTATGTGCCACCTGTAGAGTTTGAGATAATTTGTGGGTATTTACCATCAAAAAGTGTACTTTTGATTAAGCATGCAGTTTCTTGCATCAAATGAATGAAGGGCTCTACATGCACTGCCTGTGGGTATATTTCTGCAGCTGCACATAAATATTAAGGTTGTGTTGTTGGCATATTGGCAAAGGGAAGGTAGATTAACTGTTTTAGAAGGTCCTTGAATAAAATATGGTATATTTTTATTTTTCAGGCCATTACAGAAGAACAAACTCATGCCCCTCTTGTCACTCCTCTTAGATAACTTATTTACTTTAATTGATAAAGTAAACCAGCCTAAAGGTAAGTAACCTTATCATGGGCCTACAAGCCAAAACGGTTAATGTTTCTCGTGTGCTAATAGTTAAATAATAATAGGGAGGTAGTGTCGGTTTCGGTGATACTTCAATTTTAATAGTTATGGCTCGCTTCAGGTATGATGTGGACCTTTACCGACAAAAGGTCACTCCGGGTCATTCTAAGCTTAGCGTGTCTTTATGCAATCTATAGCTGTATACGGAGTAGACCCTTCCGTTCCCAAATTACTTATAAATACTGTTTTCCTTAACCATTCTAGATGATAACTTGATTTATCACTAAAATAATTCAGTGTCTGAAGACCCAAAAGGCACTGTAAAAATATTGTAATAAATGAAACAATGACTCAAATAAATATAAGATAAAAGTGTATTGGATGAATGTAACAGAATGCAAAAATAGTCAGTAAATAATCAATCTTACCAAAGTAATAGTGATCACAGCATATGTCCTTGTGTATGATGCTCTGCGTGCAAGTGAGAATGGAATAATGGTTAAATGACAACATCCTATCCTTTCTCCTTCAGTTAAATAGCCATTTTGTCCTCCATAAAGCAGCCCCCACCTGTGTGATTTTCCCAAAAAGGTTTTCTAACTTGTTACATGATGTAATGTATTGCATATCTAAGTTTGGGATATTCCTTAAATGGCTTTGCCTGTAGTTAGCTTACAACGAGTTTTGTATACATTTGACTGACAGCACATGTGTTTTTGGAATATTCTCTAGAAGGCTCTTGCCTGTAATTAGCTTACAACTAGTTTTGTATACATTTGACTGACAGCACATGTGTTTGTTCTAATTTAATTTTAACCTTTTAGCTGTTAACCTTGTGGGATGTCATTGAAATGTTAACTTTTTCAAATCTAAGCAAAAGGGCCTGCAATATTTCATACACCTATTGTATACAGCTAAATGTACATTCATATTAGATATATACATGCACCATACCCTATAATACACATATATATTGCAAACTACACATTAAATAATGATCAATACTCCACAGGTAGGACTTGTTCGGACATTAAGATGTGACTTTCAGAGCCTCTGAGAGTTCCTAGGTGTTGCTATGAAGCGTTTTAAATAGCTTCCAGGTATACATCTCAAATTCAGATTAACTCCATTTACAGGAGCAGTTAGTGATTATTCGATGGAACAGAACACTGCCATATAACGTAGCAGTACACCAAGAAACATTAATCTATTAAAAAGTAACCATATTTTATTATTATTTCACTGTCGGTGTCTCACCACTTCTTGGAAGTGTGAAATAGGACTGAACTAATCAGCAAGGCTATTATTTGATTGTTTTAAACACACTTCTCTCTCTCTTTTTGCAGAATGTTTTCCGATGTACGTTTTATGTACTTTTGTCTGCAGTGTCCCAGGCGCCAAAGTCACTGCTGTACTCTCGCGCCTGTGTGAGAGTACAGAATTGAGGTCTATGGAGGATCTCACAAGACCGCGGGATCCTCCATAGACCGAGCTAATTCCATGCAGCCGTCGACTGGTGCAATTGACACTCCTAGACGGCGGCATTTCAGCCCAATATCTAGAAGTGTTCGGAGTACGAGAAATACTGACAATGTAGTCCCCCCTTTGTATCTGTATATCTCTTGACCAGATGGAATTTCAGTGAAATTCCAACACATTAAATATAAGTATTTTATAAAGACTCTGTCCTTATGAAATACTCCTTTTTTGGCGGTGGGGTATCATAGTCTCCGCATATAACGTGAAACATCGAGAAGCTCTGAATTGATCCTTATTTGTAAATGTAGCACACTAATGTGGAAGAGTTAGTAAATGGATTGAGATCTGGACAATATAAGACAATTCTGCACTCATATCAAAAACAAAACTTGCTTTACTTACCCCCCCTCGCTGTTATAGTGACCATTGGCTAAATACTAATTCCTGAGCCAGATATCCTGCAGAAGCAGTAATACATTAAACCGTTAAACTGGAGTTGGCAAGCCTTTTATTATGCAATTTGAGAACGCTTCTAAATGCTTGTCACTTCCTATGCATCTTAATGGACTTGCTGGCACAACTTGCAGGTAAATGTTAAACTACGTGTTGTTTGCCATCCTTTAGGAATCCTCTTTGTAACGTGCCAAGCTATGAGTACCCTGCTCGGTTTGGAAGACTCTGCTGACGTCCTTCAAACAGTCCCATTGGAGCGTGTCAAGAACTTGTTGCTGTAAGTTTTTAACAGTGCAACTCCTGTGTAACTGTTTCTCTTCACATGTATCCAATTATTAAATGTTATAGGAATACTATAAGCTAGCAATGCGGATTCAGTCGATCTAGGGTGTTTAAAATAAATAAATAAATAAATGTATTCAGAAGGATCTATTGTATTTCTTTGACAGTATTATAGAGCATCTCTGTAAATACTGATCATTTTCATCAAATACAATGCCACGGTGTATAGCAAAACAGCAGATGATTCTATCCACCATTTCTACTAATTTATTGTGTAATTTAACGCATGTAATGTAATATGCTTACTTTCACAATAAACCCTCCGTGATGCCCCTAGTTTGCTTGGAACTTTCAGTATTGGCCTGTCAGGAGTTTGTTCAGAAACGCTGCATGAGATCATACGGAATGCATGAGATGTATAAGCCAAGTCAAATGATGTGGGTACCCTCATGCTTTAAATGTATTAAAAGCTCTGTATTTTAAAAATGTGGACAGGCGCAAGCAATATAGAAGGTAGTTTTGCAATGCATTACCCTAACGCTACTTTATACAGCTATATTTCTTATTATTTATTCTCAATATCACAGCAGTATGTAACTGTACATTTTAGATTCCGTCACATATATTTAGGTTGAACCCCGCCCCTAACCCCCAACATTAAAGGGACTCTCCAGTGCCAGGAAAACAAACCCCGTTTTCGTAGCACTGTAGAATCCTGCAGTGCCCCCCTCCCTCCCATTCCCCATCCCACGGTGCTGAATGGGTTAAAACCTGAATCCAGCACCGATGTCCCTCCGCGCTGGGTCAGACTCCGCCCACACTCCTCCCCAGCCGACGTCAGCAATAGCTGCGCGTGCGCATTAGACCTCCTGATAGGAAAGCATTATTCAATAATTATTCAATTATTCAATGCTTTCCTATGGGGATTCCAGTGACGCTGGAACTTCTCATGCATAATGTAAGGACGTCCAGCGTTGTTTAAAACACTTTTCGTGTTTTAAGAAGCCGGAAGTCCCTAGAGGAGGACAGCCACTAGGGGAGGACTTAACCCTGCAAGGTAATTATTGCAGTTTATAAAAACTGCAATAATTACACTTGCAAGGTTAAGGGTGATGGGAGTTGGCACCCAGACCACTCCAGTGGGCGGAAGGGGTCTGGGTGCCTGGAGTGTCCCTTTAATTTAGCTATGCTTTGTGTCAGTTTTATTTTAGCACACAAAAAGTGGTCTTGGCAACTTATCAGTCTTGATGGTCTTTGTCAGGCTGGCCATGTAGGCATTGTTGGCCAAGGTCTTTCTGTTCTGCTGACTGATTATTATACAAGGGATCGATTAACCATAGTTTGCTTGATGACATCACCTGGTCTGGAGGAAAGAATACTAATATCCAGAAATATATTGTTGTACCTGAAATACATCTCCTACTAAGGGTAATGTTGGCACACCACATTATTCCATAAACCCTACGAAACCCCAGTAGATGTTCACTAAAGTGAGAATTCTAAGTGAATTCAACATTTTTGGCCAAAATTGGAAAACATTATCTAAGTCAGCTATGCTTTCCGTTCGCCAACTTTGGCATAAAATTTTCACATTGACTTTAAATTCACTTAGAATTTTCACTTTTGTAATCATTTATTTTTTTGCAGATTTCCAATAAGGTTTATCTGAAATATACAGTTGGCTTCAGTTTAAACATTTTGAGGAGGAAAGATGCTGTTTAGCATATAAGCCTCTACTGAAATGACCTTTTTTTTTACATTGATAGCAGAACTTGGCACACGAAACCTGATTCGAAAACATGACAATGCTAATGGGGGTGTAGTGCAATTTGTGTTCTAACTTGTATGTTTATTTTCTTTTTGCCCTTACTTTACGATTTATTTTAGCTCCTTTCCATGTGATCCTTCTGTCCTACTTTTGGCGGATCTTTACTTCACTAGATTAGCCTTCTGTGGATTCAAAGACCAGCTGTCTCATGGTACCCTGATGGAGATATTTTCTAATCTACAATATAATATATCAACCAACTTTTCAAAGGTATTTTAAAGTTATCTGTTTTATATATGTTTTATGTATTCACCACAAATCCTTTCATTTGCTCATCCTAGGTGCCAGTTCATACAGATCTTCTAAGAATATTTGCTCCATTTGACATGGTACATTTAAGCAGTGCAGAGATTATATAGGATCATATCTTGCTCCGAGTCATTACTTGAATGTGCGTTTTTGCCTTCCATGAATCCTTTTAGAAACAAAATATCTTCTGCATCTGTGGTAAAATAATTTAGAAACTTTCCACCTGACATGATACAAAGGCGAATCGATATTTGAAAGGATATTTATACAGCAAAGCAATACTTCCTGCATATTAAAATGCAATACAGTGGCTTCATAACACATTGTCTTTAGAATTCCCACACATATAGATCTGTAACGTAGATCCCCAGGGTAAAGAAAAAAAACTTCATACAAAGCAATAATGTTGGTGAAGCACAGAAACAAATTTACAAGATGACAATGGAAAAGAAGGAAACACTAACCTAGAAAGAAATGTACAGGGCGGTCTAGCTGAGGGTCAGAAACCTGGTTTCATTGAAAATTGTACATTTTGTAACATCTCGCCACATTGAAACCACTGTGTTTTCACAGAATTGACCCTCCTGATAGTTTGAGCCTTGAAGGAAAACGTGTAATCTAAACATTTTGCTAATGGCCAAAGCATTTGGCTAATGGTTTGACTTCTTACCTGGGATCCTTTGAGTGCCAGTCTCTGCCTACTTTCTAGCCACAAGTTCTCAGCTCCGAGTCAATGAACTGGCCCTGCATGACGGGGCTTAGCTTTGGGAGCAAAGGACATTCCTAGCAGGAGCTTCCAACTCTCCATTGAGACTGAGACAGACGCCCTGGAACCCCAGGCAACAAGCCAAACCATCAAAGTAGTCAAAGTGTGTTATAGTGGTTAAGGAGTGTTCCTTTACATTGCCCTGAATATTGGGAACTCCTTTATAACATGGTAGAAATAACAATTCAATATCAATAGTGCAAAAGCCTCCTTTTAGAACATGCATAGATAACATCTTTGTATAACGTGTATATATGAACAACCTGGTTTAATAACATCCTTAAATATAACATATAATTATAACACATGTCAAACAATGTAAGGTCTCTTTTGCATAACATATTGGAAATTAAGCATGTCTGTAGTTTGCTCCATATTGAAATCGTAGAGTTCCTAATGCGATATTATTTCTCTTGTAGGTGCGCCTGTTAACTATCAGGATTTTAAGCCACTTTGAAAACCAACCTTCAGCAAGTCTAGAGGTATGAGTAAACCTATTCACTAACTAATAAACAAAGCATAATGAACAGTGATCTAACCAGTCACTGACTTATATCTTTAGGATTCCAGAACCGAAGAGAGCCAGTCACTGTTTGCTATACTACTGCAAGCTGAACTTGTTGCAGCCTCTGTTCATGATTATAGAGAAAAACTACTTCAACTCAGAAAACTCAGGCACGACTTAGTAGGAACTAAAGCCACAGGAGATTTTCAAGAGGTTTGTAAGATGCATTAAACTGTGATCTGATTTTTTTTCAACCCCTGAGGGTTAACTTAAAAATTTTTTTAACCCTCAGGGGTTCAATTTATTTAATTCATTTAAATATTTTAAAATTATATATTTTGCCTGCTAAGTGGGTGGGAGTTATGGGTAATTGGAGAGATTACTGTTAGTGCTGTTTACTGCTAGTTAGGGGTTAACGGTAAAGAAAAAGTTCATATAAAATTTGAAAGTGTAAAAAAAAGTTTTAAGAAAGTATAAAAAAGTTTTAAAAATTTAATAAGTAAAAGTTTAAAAACAAATTTTAAAAAGTAAAAACACATATAAAAAAATGCTCATTACCACTACACTTGGAACAAACTAGCGAAAAAATGATCCTACGTTAATGTTCCAAATTTGCCTTTTGAAATACCCCAGGGTGTATTCTTTACAAAATGGTATGCGTTTGTGGGGAAGTTTGAATAACAAACCAGCTAAAACTACTTCAAAATGGAACATGGGCACAGCATAAAACTTCATGTCTCACATGTGCCCCTTCAAGATCCACATATACCTGGCAAAGGTACATACAGGGGTATATTTGTACTCAAACGACATAGCTGAGCAACAGATGCGTTTGAACACAAACAGCAAAAAAATGCAAAAATGGCTTGTGTCTTTAAGGGTAAGGACACGCTTTTGAAGCTGTGTCCTTAAGGGGTTAAAGTGACTTTATTTGTTGGTCCATAATAATTCATAACTAACAATTTCTGATTTTACTTCAAAAATAAAGAACACCACCTGCACCTGGTCATCTTATTATAATTCTATTATTTGTTGAATTAAAATAATTATTTATGCTTGTAATGTCGTAATATACATTTTTTAGATAATAAAGCAATTAATTAATAAACCGAAAACATTTTTATGTTTCTTCCAGGTACCGTTGAGATATTTGTTGGCAATGCTCTATATTAATTTCACTCCTCTTTGGGATCCAGTACTTGAACTTATTGTGTGAGTATTTTTTAGGCCATAATGAAAGGGAATATAAAAATGTTCTTATAGTACATTCATATTTCTTAAAAAAATATATATTTTTAATAATAAATATACAGTAAAGGGACACTATAGTCACCAGAACAACCACAGCTTATTGTGTTTGTTCTGGTGAGTAGAATCATTCCTTTTAAGCTTTTTGCAGTAAACACTAGGAAAGGTAGTGTTTACATTACAACCTAGTGATAACTCCACTGGCCACTCCCCAGATGGCTGCTAGAGGTGCTTCCTGGGGCAGTGCTGTACAGTGTCTCCACCCTCTGGAGTGAAACTCTGAACTTTCCTCGTAGAGATGCATTGATTCAGTGCATCTCTGTGAGGAGATGCTGATTAGTCAGTGCTGTGTTTGAAATGTGCTTGCTCTGCTGCCAGATCTGCCTTCTTGACAGTCTCAGCCAATCCAATAGGAAAGCATCGTGATTGGCTCACAGAATCACTTCTGATGATGTCAGCCAAGCAGGCAGAGCAGGGGCAGAGGCAGCAGCTGCAGATTTGAAAACAAGTTTTTTACTATATTCTGGAGACCAAGAGGGTGGTGGGGAGGGAGCTAGATGGTGGTTTTAACACTATAGGGTCAGGAATACTTTTGTGTTTCTGGCCCTATAGTGTTCCTTTAATGTTCAAATTGCTTTTGTCTCGGAAAAAAGGTCATGCAAAAATAAATTGTTCATAGTTAGTGATAGTCCGTAATATTGCCATGGGATTCTGCCTTACCTTTAAGAGCAGGGCATACTGATTGGCTTCATAAATATGAATTGTAATACCAGCCACCACACCATGCCTACTGAATGTGTTCTGCAGGCAAAGCTTGATAGCAGAGTGAGCTCAGACTTGATTGCATGATGAAATAAAACTACTGCTATTACTGTGACAATACAATACATAATCATTATAGCTTTTTTATTATTTGTTTAGATGTTCTAGATTTAGTATATGTTGGTGTGTGAATACATAGGAGCTTCAACGTCAGCCATGAAGCATTTGTAGCTTTGTTTTAAGAATCACAAGTACTGAATTGAAGACTGCTCAAAATGGGCCTCTAGTTACCATTGAACCACAGACCCAAACCTATGACAACTCCCTAGTCAGCAAGAATTGTGGGTTACATAGTCCAATAAAAGCAATGTTAACAGTTACTTAATCATCATAATATCAGATTTAAAGATCTTATATCACAATGGAATGTCCCACATATTTAAATACAGCAGGATTTCAAATGCTAAATCGACCAATCCATGCTGGCATTGGGTCCGGGTTGTAATGTTGGTGTGCAATATCATTGGTCCTTTAGGGTTTACTTTGGCAGTGTGTTATTTTTTTATCCTTTTGCTAGTACCCACTAAAGTTTTCATTGCCTATTTGGAATATGCAGCTCTTTGCGTGCCTTTTTTTATTTGCCGATTCTCTTTGTTAACGTTCATGCTTTCATTTATATAAGTTTCTTTGAAAACTCAAAAGTCACCTTTTTTGTTTGATGTCTTTTGTACAGCTCCCATGCCAATGAAATGGAAAACAAGTCTTTCTGGAAAGTATTCTACGAACATTTGGAAAAGTCTGCTGCCCACGCTGGTAAGAGAACATCCACGTGTCAGTAGAGATGGATTTGTACTGAAAATGTCTTTGCTTGTACAATTTACAAATCTAAGAACAAATATAATTTAGCCTGCCCCTTATTGGGACACGCATTGGATCACGGAGTTCTTGAGAATATTGTAATAGTACATTTTGATAACACACTCTTCTATTACGTATTTAAATGCATTAAATAAGATGTTTTGCAGTTGGACAGTGGTATTCAATTAGTGGGTCAGGGAATTTCCTTAAAAATACATTTGTGATTTAAAAAAAGAAACTAAGAAGGTTTCATTGTATTCTTTTTTTTTTTCCCAAATCTTTATTTTATTGTGCGAAAAAGATCACAAATTGACTTGCACTGCTACAACAGCATGTGTGAGCCCATAACTGGCACACATTTGAGAATAAGCACATAGCAGGCGAGGAACATTGCAAATTTTTTTTTTTTGAAAAATCTAAACATAGCTAGACAGCTGAGCACACATGGACATCAAATTAAGCGGTGGCATTGGTTACCTGAGGTGTTTTAGTGCTTTGGGCAGGACACTACTATAGTTTAAGTAGAAGACAAAACAGGTCTAGTTTTGGATGTCATGTTAAAAATCTCCTATAGTGAGAAAGTGGGTCCTAGGGTTCATCTGCTCCTTGTTGTTTTAGTTGGGGTATTCAATTGGGGCCCGGTGTGACTCATCCCTGTAGTTTACTTTCCCCGTAGGGTATTTGGTGGTTCCTTAGTGTGGACCAGGAGCTTTGAGTGGAAATGTTAAGGAGTCACCTGTCTGTAGGTAACTTTGTTCCCTAATGAGCTCTGAAGTATAGGTTTGCAGAATGATTCTCTTGGGGGGGTTTAGTAGGGGGGGAGGTGTGTGTGGGCCAGTTAAGAGATACTAGGTCTGAGGATCATGAGCGGACTAGTACTCGTGTACAGTCAAGGTGGTGGGATAACTAGTTGGTGATAACATGGAGGCTGTTACTGTTAAAACAATGCTAAACAGTGACGGTAATGCACTTAGTAAACACAAAATAGTAAAATAAAACATTGATGCTGAGGAACGAGAGAAAGACATCAGAGAAACCTGGCAAGCACCAATCAGTCCAGCACAGCGGTTAGGTATCTATGCGGACAGACCATCTCTGGCTCGGTCGTCTTGTTGGCGTTCAGGTCGGCATCGCGTTCAGGGTCGTTCTCGGATTAAAGTCCGCAATGTTTGCAGGGTTTATGTGGAGCAGAGTCCCGCTTGCCCCGTTCTGGGGGGTTGTAAGACTGAGTGAATGCAGGTGTGTTTCTAGTTCTTGTAGGCTACGTGCCTTGTAGGTATTCCCTTCATATGTGAAGAGTAGTGCTCGTGGAGTGCCCCATCGGTATGGTATGTTCTTGGTGCGGAGGTGTTGAAGCTGCGGCTGCAGTGATTTCCTCCAGGATAGGGTACTTTTCGTCACGTCTGGAAAGACTAGGAGCGTGGCTCCTTCAAAGGTTAGGGGGGTTTTCCCTCTTATTGCGGCTGAGAAGGTGTTCTTGTCCTGGAGGTTTTGAAAGCGGAGGATGAGATCCGCTGGTGCTGATTGTGGTACCTTTGCAGGCTTAGAGAGCCGGAACATCCTGTCTAGCTTTATGGCTTTGGCCTGTTTGGGCATCATCATGGCTTCAAACAGGCGTCTGATGAAGTGGGGTAAGTCCTTGAGGCCTACGGTCTCCGGTATTCCTCTGACTGTATCTTCGTCTTTGGTCTTCAAGTGAGTTTACACGGTTTTCCGTGGCTATTTGCCTGTTTTGGAGGTCTGCCAATGATTGCTTCACCATCGTGATTCGGATGTCATGGACACTGGAGGTGGCTTCAAGTTGTGTGGCTTTGGTCATTGCGCTTTCTATGGCGGTTTTGTAGTGGGCCCTGTCTGCGGCCAGGTCTTTTTGCAGGTCCGCAAACATGGCTTTAAGCAGGTCCGCCGTCACCGGTTCCCCGGTTTGCAGGCGCTTGACTGCCCTTTTCTGCGGTGGGTCATAGGAGGCTCCCTCCTCGAGATCTATGGAGGCCTCATCGGAGAAGCACGATAACTCATCCCTGAGCGCCATCTTGGCCCATGCGGCCTGCTGTGAGTTCCTTAGCAGTTCCCCTATATCCTATATCTGATCGGGCACTTGTCGGCTCGGGGTTTTTTGGTTTTTCTGCCCATTGTCTGCCTTTGCGTTGCGTGCGTGCGTGGTACGTGGTCAGTTTTGCCTTAAAATGCCTATTTTAACACGGTTTCAGCAAAGTTAGGGCTCAGAGCTCAGAGAGTTGCGTCCGCTCCGGTCCTCAGTTGGCTCCGCCCCCCGGTTTCATTGTATTCTTAAAGACATATGTCTATGGATATCTTATGGGTAGAGATTACCTGGGTTGGGGAGAGCTTGCATAGTTATGACATGATCTTTTAAATATTTAAATAAAAGTAACTGGGACATTTATTTATTTTTATTTTTATTAAATGTTGTGAATAGCTAACACAAATAATTCTGACGGTTGCTGACATTCAAATCCTCTATTATGATTCCTTCTTCTAGATGATCAGAGGGGCCCACATTATCAACAGTTTCCTCATTGTGTACCATCACAAAATGGAAAGTTTTTTTTATCTCCAGCAGTGACTGAATGAACAAAACTGGGGTCCAGGCACTCAGGATTCAATTAAACAACAGATTTATTAGGAAAAAGTGCCATGTTTCGATCTCGAAGAGAACTTTCTCAAGCTTGAGAAAAATTGAGAAAGATCTCTTAGGATTCAAAAGTGCAACGTTTCGATCTCGGAGTGCCTGGACCACAGTTTAGTTTAAACTATTGCGGCAATGACAGCAGACAGCTTTGTCACCCAAATCTTCAATATCAAAAACATGGACCACCTTTGGATGGTCTTGCTGGACATCGATGTTTACCACAGACTTGCAGCATTTATTTTTGCAGAAAATAGGTTTGTACAGCAAATATCCTGCAGCAGCAACACCAACTGTGGCAGTGGCAACCCACTCTCACGCCCCGGAGCTGGAACTCAACATCCCCTCGTGCTGTATTATTATTTTTTTTTTTTTAAGGAACATTTGCCTGGATGTGTTTGTCTTTGTCGTTGCACCTAAAAATCCGTTTAAAAATTCACAAAAATATATATAAAACTGCTCAACAAACTGAATATTTGTTCATTGTTATTGTTTTAACCCTAGTGGTCGGCTACACTAAAACTAAAGGATGGAAACTTGGAAAACATTATCTCAGTGAAATCCATTAATTTAATCTGGGCATTAACTGTACAGATTCTTAATGTAATAAGGAACAATTACGTTTTTAACAATTACGAAAGACAGACCGTGAAGAGTAGAGTGCAGGAGTTAATTGGTTTTCTGTCTATTTCCCCACATGCAGAGCGAGAATTACAAGATGAATTGGATGAGGAGGCAGCATGCAGCAGCAATGTTGAGTCTGACTGTTCTGTCGCTGATATTGGAATCCTGTTTAATGACACACTGGAAGAAAGAACAGATACCAGTGACCGAACAGATTACACCAACTACCGGTTTCTTCTCTGGAAGGCAATGTCTCTGTTTCCAGACAGGGTGGAGCCAAGATCAAGAGAATTGTCCCCCCTCCTTCTAAGGTTTATTAGGTGGGTTGAAAACTGCGCATCCTCATGACTTTTTTCTGTCTTTCTATTTTTTTTTTTTACCATTTTGTTTTTTTTTCCTGCTTTACATCCTCGAATAACGCAGTTTGCTACCTTTCAACAGTAAACCCATTATACTCTGACTTTACAAAAGTCAATTGTTTATTGTACTCTTTAATGGTTTTTTTAAAGTTAATTTCTCAGTAAATATGCCAAAGAATTGTAAAGTTGTAAGTAAACTAAAACGCAGACATATATTGCAATACATTTTCTTCTTAAATAGACAAACAGTAACTAATATATGATTTCCCAGAAATGTGCATTGCTGCTTGCTGTCAGTTACAGGAATGCTCTCTACTTTATAATCAAAACAAAATCCGACTGTAAATCATACTATAAAGCATTGTTCAGTGCCAAACGAAGTCGTGTTGTCTGGAAGTATCTCACTTTGGAGTCCATTGTTAAATGTTGGAAAAGGTGGTAGTCATGTCTGGGATGTTATGTAAAGTTGGAGTGATTTGCAAGAGAGTTTTTTTATTTTTTATTTGCAACAGATAATTCAAAACTTTTATTAGTAAGAAAAAAAATAACTTGTATAAAGCACAGAAAGTAGTTCTTAAGAGAAAATGTCCAACATTTAGACAAGAGTGACTATGCATTAGAAGTCATGTGTCAGTGTTTGCAAATGACGACAAAACTAGGGATTTGTATATATCGGGGGACTAGACTGTCAAACGACAGATGAGTTGTAAAGTAGATAAAATCAAAGTTATGCATTGTGGGATGAGGAACACACAATCCATTTGTACATCCAACTTTTTAGGTTCTAAAATAACTCTATTTTCAGCAATGAATATTATCCAGCTGATTTACTGGTGGCTCCATCTCAAGATTTGCTAAAGAAAAATATAGAAAAAGGACAAACCATTGTGGAAGAGGACATCCATATGAATGAAGAGGAAGGCATGGAGGAGGAAGCTGATGCTGAATTAGATGATGACAAACCTATAGGTTTTCACAAGAAAAAAACTCGTCGAGCTGCTTCAAAGTGAGTGCTTATCACTTCGCATACATTCTGGGGTTCTGTTTCTTTATTTTCACATTATGAAAAAAGGATTTAGTGAAATATTGTTGTAAAATGCACACCTAGATGAAAATATAGTCTTAAAAGTGAAATGCGAGCTGGCGGAACTGAATCCATTTGCTTGTCTAGATCCTTATCAAGTCTCAGGATTAAAGTAAACGCAGCGCAGTCAAATCGTGTAGTATCATTTTAAATATTCAACACATTAAATAAAATGTATAAAAGAGGTTTTGCATGTAAAAATACGGATCCTTTAATCCAGTGCAGTATTAAAGGACCACTATAGGCACCACAGACCACTTCAGTTTAATGAAGTGGTCTGGGTGCCAGGTCCATCTAGGTTTAACCCTTTCTACTGTAAACGTAGCAGTTTCCAGGGGGGCACAGACTGTTGTCGCTGAAGTGCATGATATGTAGAATCATTTCATACCTCTTCCTCGACATACACTGGGAGTAAATGGGGGTAGAGCAGATGTGGCTACTGCTTCAGTAGGTCTGGATGGAGGGATTCTTTATGATGCCCATCAGCATAGTCAATGCCCAGAATCTTTTTAATTCCTTCACATCGATGGGGCCCCATTGCTGCTTTGCCAAAAAAGAGTCAGGCTTTGCAGCACGGAACTCATTGGCACATAAATTAGTTTGGGCAACAATGTTCCCCAATACATCATCGCCCAGAAGCACCTCCATAAACTCTTGGGGGATAAATCATGCGACATCCACATTGATGCCAGGATTTGCGGTGAAGGGTGGGATATCTGGCCTCTGGCGATGAGGCGCTACCCACTCCTCAGCAGCACATAACTACATACATCACTAGCAGTAGACACTGTATCTAGTGATGTATTTGAGCACCTGGCAGGGTCAAAATCAGGGTCGGAGTCAGACCATAGACGCGTCAGACTCTAATGCAAGGATGGCATACAGATCCTCAGCGCTATACGTCCTCTGTGACATGATCACAATCACTTTATTTAGTGATCTGTCACAAAAAAAATGTACCCCTAAAAAAATGCACAGACACTAAAATAAGGGCTGCTCAGCAAGAGCCAGTGATTACTGACAGGATAGGGGTTAATAGCTCTGAAAAGAGTTTTTGAGTCTCACAAAAAAAAATGAACCCCTAAAAAAAAAAAGGAAAATACATCAAAAAAGTGCTGCTGTGCAAGAGACAGTGATTCTAGTGATCACTGGCAGGGTAGGGGTTAATGGCTCTGAAAAGAGCCTTTGGGTCTCACAATTTTACAAGTCCCTACCTAAAACAACCTAAAAACACAGATCTCTCTCCCTCTCTCACTAAAACACTAGTGAAGAGAGGGTGATCCGTACTGATCAGACAAATCGGGATCACAGTTAGAATAAAATTGTTATAGGGCCAAGCTCTAGTTGGATGCCCCTAGCCTCTATGTGGACACCCCCAGAAGCCCCATGATGCACTGCCTTTCACCATCTTGGGAGCCACATAGCTGGGGGGGTCAATACATATTTTATTTAAATTTTTGTTTATTTTAATTTTTTTTAAATGTTTATTCTTCACTGAGTGCCTTGACCTCTCGAGGCACTCAGCAGAGGCAGAGCATCGGAAGCCTGCTCGATAGCTTCTGATGCTTTGCCTCACTGCCGGGCGCCACATGGAGCAACCCGGAAGTGATCGCTCCAGGGGAGGGGGGGTATTGCAGAATGCCTTGACATCGAATTCGCCGTGGACGTATGGGGTACGTCCAAGGTCCTTAACGACCGTTTTTTGACAGACGTACCTGATATGTCAGAGGTCTTTAACCCCTTAAGGACCAAACTTCTGGAATAAAAGGGAATTATGACATGTCACACATGTCATGTGTCCTTAAGGGGTTAAAGGGTTAAGGAAAAAGGTCCAAACTTAAAAAAAAAACAAAAAAACATTTTATTCAAGTATATATATTTTTATTTGTTCATATATATTTTTTGAAGTCCCCCAGGTCACATGTTTGGTAGAGAGTAAAAAAAAATATATATGGGGCGGACTAACTCAGCTCAGGGTGTTCGCAGCTACAGTATATGAAATGATGAATTATAGAACATGGCACCTGTTTATTTTTTTTTTTGTAAATTTCGTTTTTTATTGACGTTTTATCTGCTTTAACATGCCAGCATTTTGTACATTCAATATATAGCGACATATGAAATAACGATTAACAAATCCAGTAACAATCAAGGGTTTAGAATGTTGAGAGATGTGTGAGTAGATACTTCTTTTTGAATTAATGTGGGCTCGCAGGCCCGAGTTCGTATGAATAGCTTTTTGGCACGCAGGCCTCAATTGCATTGTACATCCCAGTCTCTTTACGCATAATCATGATTTCTATTGGGATATACACCCCGATCTCATGTGTCGTTAATCGTGTCCTCGTGTCTCGGGTGTAGTTCCTGGTGCTGGTTGTGTGTGTGTTCGTGTTTTGTGTGAGGGTACGTGTGTGTGTGTGGGGAAGGCCCCGCAGCAGCCGCGGTCCCAATGTCCCCCGATCCAGTTCCCTTTAGGGCATACTGGTTTTTACGCCTTCCAGCCGCTTGGGGGTTCCGCAGGGGCCCTTCTCTTGTTCTCAGAGACTTCGTGCAAGCTAGTGGGTACTCGACGAGTTGGTTCACTTACGTCCCCCCCTATCTAACCTGTTCCCCTGTGGGGTTTTCCGTATGTTTATCTAGAATCCCACCTCCTGTCCGTCCTCTGTCAGTTCGCTTGTGTTGTTTGTTCATATGTCTGAACTCCCTATGAGTGTTCCAGCAAAGGTTGGAGGCCCCAGCCCCGGTTTAGCCACGTTACCGGGAACCCCCCCCATTTAGAGGCCGTGTCCTCCCCAGGGTCGTCTATATGTTGGTCAGATTGTGTGTCTTGTATAGCTACCGTGAAGTCTGGTTTGGATGTCTGGATGATCCAATGTGTCCATGTGTTTAAATATTTTTGAAATGAATCGTTAGCGGTGTGGTGAAGTTCTTCTAGGGATCTCAGTTCCTCCATCTGTGCAAACCATGTTTTTAGGGGAGGGGTGTCCCTTTGTTTCCAGAACTGTGGTATCAGTGCTTTGGCTGTGTTTAGAATGCGTATTGTGAGCGATTTCTTGTAGGCGGATCTGGGGGTTTTGGTGTGATGTAACAGCATAGCTGCTGGGTTGAATGGTGGTGGGTCGTCCGTGAATCGTTGCAGTATTTTGTGTATGGCCTCCCAGTATGGGGTTATTTTTTTGCATTCCCACCATATGTGTAAGAGGGAGCCTTCTTTCTCCTCACATCGCCAGCACTGGGGGGACTGCGATGGGATTCTCATGTGTAGCTTCTCGGGTGTACGATACCACTGGGTCAGCAACTTATAGGCCGTCTCTTGTGTTTTACTAAAGCAGGAGCAGTGGTGAGTAAGGTAACATATTTTCTCCCAGTCTGCCTTTTCCAGTGTGAGGCCTAGTGCCGTCTCCCATTTCCCGTAGAATCTCGGTTGTTCTGTAGGTGTGAGTGTTAGTAGGAGGTTGTATAGGGCGGAAACCCCGTGTGCCAGTGGGTGTGGGTCTAGACAGAGTTTCTCAAAGGTGGTGGGCGCCCTGGTCAATATCGGCCCTTGGGGGAGTGAGGCTATGTAGCTGCGAATCTGTCTATATTTCAGTCGCGTCAAAAGGGTGTGTTCTGTGGTTCCCCGCAGGTCCTCTAGTGTCTTGGTGCCTTCTGTCGCGTGTACGTGTAGTAATCTAGGTATTGGGTCGTGTATTAGGTCTTTTGAATGCTCTTGGATCTAGGCCCGGTGGGAAAGTCGAGTTGTGTGTGAGTGGTAATAGGGGGGTCGGGTGTGTGGTTAGACAGTGTCTCCCTTTTGTACGGTTCCATATCTCTAGGGTTGCCCTGGTGTATGGGGACTGTTTAGCGTTCCCTATAGAGGCCTCCGGAGGCAGCCATGGCAAGACTGCGATCTGTATGCCTGCTACGTGTTCCTCTGCCTGCTTCCATAATTTATGGTTCCCTGTCTTCGACCACTCCAGTATCCGCAGGAAGTGGCATGCCTTATAGTAGAGAGTAAAATCCGGTAGAGCCAGTCCACCCTTGTCTTTGGGTTGTGTTAGTAGTGAATGGCGGAGCCTGGGTTGCTTGCCGCCCCAAACGTAGTGCCCCAGTGCCGAACGCAGCGAGGCGAAAAAGGGGCCTGGGATTGCTATGGGGATGGTTTGGAATAAATAGAGGAGGCGTGGGAGGAAGTTCATTTTCACGACCTGTATCCTGCCCAGCCAGGAGATGTGTGGGAAGGCCCACTCTTGCATGTCCGCTTGCATTTTTTTCTGCAGGGTGGTGAAGTTTTCCCTGAACATGTCCCCTTCCCTTTTCGTTAGCCAGATACCTAGGTACTTAATTTTTTGGGACGCCCAGTTAAAGGAGTAACTTTGACGTAATGGTTCTGCTCTGCCTTCCGGGATCGAAACGTTTAGTATGTAGGACTTGCTCAAGTTTATTTTAAGGTTGGATAGCTGACCAAATTCCTGTAATGCTTGCAGTATGTTAGGGAGGGATATTTCTGGGTTGGTCACGTAAAATAAGAGGTCATCTGCATACGCCGCAATTTTGTGATGTGTCGTCCCTAATTGCATCCCTTGTATGTCTGGGTTGTTCCTGACGGCCACTAGAAGCGGTTCCAGGGCCAGGATGAATAGGATCGGGGACAGGGGGCATCCCTGCCGCGTGCCGTTTTGTATGTCAAACGGCTCCGACAGGGCGCCGTTCACTATGACCTGTGCTGAGGGTTGCGAGTATAACGCTTCTATCCACCCCCGAATTCCCGGTCCCATTCCCATGTGTGCGAGGGTACGAAATAGGTATTTCCACCCCACCCGATCGAAGGCCTTCTCCGCGTCCGTGGATAGCAGGAGAAGGCCTCCCGGGGTTCGTCTGCCGCTATGCATCACTGTGAGGGTGCGTATGGTGTTTTCCTTTGCTTCGCGTCCTAGCACGAATCCCACCTGGTCTGGGTGTATCAGCATTGGTAGATGTGTTTGTATCCTGTTTGCCAGTATTTTAGCTAAACGTTTAAGGTCGCAATTTATCAGAGATATAGGGCGATAGCTCCCGCACTGTTCGCCGTCTTTGCCTTCCTTAGGAATAATCGTGATGTGCGCCGCCAGGGATTGTTTGGGGAATTGGTGACCCTCCTTTATAGCATTTAGTGTTAATACTAGTGGGGTGTACAGAATGTCCGCGTACGTCTTATAGTAGCCGAGTGGCAGGCCATCTGGGCCCGGACTCTTGCCTGGTTTCATCTGCTTCACCGCTTTTGCCAGTTCAGCTATCGTTATCTCCTCATCAAGGAGCTCTGCTGTGGTTTTGTCTAATGTGGGCGTCAAGTGTGTTTGCAAGTATTTGTCGATCGCGTCCGTCAGACGTTCGTCTGCGTGTCTTGTGTGTGGTCGTGGGAGCGCGTATAGTTTGGCATAGTATCCTCTTATGGATTCCTGTATTTTTAGGGGTAGTCTGTGTAGTGTGTTTGCGCTGTCTCTGATTCGGTCTATGTACGTTAGTTGTCGGCGTTTGGCTAGCATTCTCGCTAAGAGTTTCCCGCTCTTGTTACCGTGCAATGCGAAGAACGCCTTGTGTCTCAGGGCGTCTCTGTGGTATCTCGTCTGGAGGAGTTTGGTCAGTTCTCTGCGTAGTGTTAGTAATTGGCATTGCAGTTCGGGTGTCTGAGTGGTTTTGTTTAGGCTGTCTGTTTCTTGTATTTTCGTCAGTATGTTTGCCATGGCTGCCTCCCGCTGACGTTTAAGTATGGAGCTTTTTTGCAGAAAATGTCCCCTGATCACACTCTTGTGTGCCTCCCACCTAATCGTCGGGGACGTTTGGGTCAGCGTGTTAAGTTCAAAATATTCTCGGAGGGTAACTCTGATGTCTGAGCTAACTTCTGGTATGGTGAGGAGATGCTCATTAAGCCGCCACTTGGCGGATCTCGGTCTGTACAATGGGGATGCGATTGTAAGTGTCACCGGGGCGTGATCCGACCATGTGGCTGTGCCGTGTTCAACTTGTAATGCGAGAGGGAGGTGATAGTGTGTTGTCATAAAGTAGTCGATTCTGGTGTAAGAGTTGTGGGGGTGGGAGAAGAACGTGTAGTCCCTCTCGTCTGGGTGGTGGGCCCTCCAACAGTCTACCAGCCTGTGTTTAAATAGAAGTTGTTTGAGTGCGGTCAGGTGTTGAGTCGGGATGTGAGTGGTACCAGTGGACGTGTCCCATTTCGGGTCTAATGCCAGGTTGAAATCGCCCCCTATTATTAATATACCCTCCGTGAAACTCTGAATCCTGCGGAGAATACCCGCTAGGAATCTGTAGTGTCTCTGATTGGGGGCATATATATTTGCAAAAGTGTAAGTTTGTCCAGCTATCGTGCCTTTCAGAAGTACGTATCTGCCTTCACGGTCCGTCTGTGTACCCTGTTCCCTGAAGGGGACTCCCCTGTGGATTAGAATTGCCGTGCCTCGAGCCTTGCCCCCATGATAGTCACTATAATACCCCGTGGGGTAGTGTTGGTCGTGCAGCTTCGGCCTGTCTCCCTCCTTAAAGTGTGTCTCCTGGATGAAGACAATAGATGCCCTAGCGGCGTGAAAGTCTCGTAAGGCTGCCGATCTTTTTTCGGGTTTATTCAGACCTCTTGCGTTGATTGTAATCAACGTGAGGTTAGCAGGCGTTAGCGTCATTCTAGGGCCTGTCTCGGCAGGTCCGGAACCCCGGCTGCTACGGGTTGGAGGGATGGTCGTGTCTGTGGGATATGTGTGTGTGTTGTCTGTAGTGTCCGCTGTCTCTGCAGCGTTAGGGAATTTGCGTCTAGGTGACCGTACTAACTCTCTCCCTCTCTAGGGTTTTCGTGTCGGCCACCTGAGAGTGGCGCTTCTCCCTTGTGGGAGTGGAAGGAATGCCGAGAAGTTCGGCTTTATCAGCGGGTAGGTGATTAAGTGTGGGGTGTACCCTTCACTAACCCTATCCGGTGTTGTCTTCGTCTCTCGGTCCGTGACCCTAGTCGTCCCCTATGGGGCTCCAAGTGATTGGATGCGTGCTTAGTAACCTCGTCTCTATCTCGTTGCGTGGTGTCGGGTCAGTTGAAACCCATATTGTGTTTTGTAACATGAAACATACAGTAAAACCTTTTACATAAACATATTAAAACATCAACTTTAAGGTATTCCCCCTTCAGTCAGTTTCAGGCGTGAGCCTTCCTTTTTGCTTCTGTTGCCTTAGATCAGTCAGCGCCCATGTCCTCAGTATCCCGGTCTCGGGACCCTCCCCCCCCCCCCCCCCACATCTGCCTGCTTATGCGTCCGTCCGTCCCCATGGGTGCGTTCCTATGCGTCGGTACTTGTGCAGCAGCTGGTGTATTCCCCCCTGTCTTCTCCCCTCCTGTTCCCTATGTCCGTGTGTGTGCCGTTCGGGTAGTTTCGGTCATAAAGCATTGGGGTTGGGATATAAGGGTCTGTCCGATTCTGTCCTTTTCTATCCACTAGCTCCCGGTTCCCATCATATATAAACTTCTTGGTGTTATTACTCGTAGCCATTACATCATTCCCCTCCCTCCTCCCCCTCTCCTCACCCCTGCATGTCGGAGCGGCGCGGGCCCCCGTCCCCCGGCCTGCTCCTGGGAAGGTCATCACTAGGCCCTTCTGGGGGGGAATGCGGTTGCCCGCGTCGGTCGTCTATCACCCTCCCGGTTCCCTCCCAATACATTAAATCGCTTCATATACAGTTTTACCCCTCTGTACATCCCCCTCCCTCCTCTCCCCGTTACTTGTTAACGTTATCTCCTAATTGGTATGTTAATACGGTGTGAAACCAAGAGTCTCTCTGGCCTGTCGGCCAGCTACACTAAGTACTTGCGTTTGGTTTCTTCCGACCCCCTGCCACCGGTCCTTGATTCCCGGGTCGTGGTTCAGTCAGTAGATCTGGGATCTCCAGTTAGCTTTTTCTGGGATGGAGGGGTCAGTGTCCTCGGTAGTCCTGCGGTAAAAAATGTCCTTTCTGTGGCCTGCAAAATGAGCCGTGTAGTCCAGATAGCGTTATGTCCGCTAAGGTTGTGTATGTGTCCAGTAGTGGGGTGTCAGACGGTGGTAATCGCGGCAAGTTAGGGTGTAGGTGGGTGGGGGAGAGAACTCCCCTATGTGGGATCAACTCCTCAGCTGGTTCCAAATTTAGGCGCTGGCTTTTCCTTCTGCTCCTCACAGTCCTCTAGGACCCGTGGCTTGTTGACGGGTGGTACGTAGAATCTGGCAGCTTGTATCTTGCGTTCTCTTATTTTGTGTAGGTGTCGGCGTATATAGGGTGAGAGGGTCCGGCCATTGTAGCGGGGCCGGCATGATTTGGAGCTCCCTTCCCAGGGCCTCCATGTCTGCCCTTTCCTTGATCGTAAACGGGCCTTTTGGTGTGTGCACTTGCAAACCGTTCGGGAAGCACCATCTATATTTGATTCTGTTCGCTTGGAGCTGCCTGGTGAAAGGGCGCAGGGCCCTGCGGTAGGCCAGGGTGGTGGGGGACAGATCCGGGAACAGTTGAAGTTCTTTGCCCTCCAGCAGTACTTTGTCAGCCTCTCTGGCTCTGCGCAGGATCTCCTCCTTTGTCTGGTAGCTTGCCAGGCAGCAGATTACGTCTCTGGGGAAGCTACCCGGTGGGCCCTTCGGCCTGAGTGCTCTATGTGCTCTCACCAGTTCAATCGGTACCTGGGGTGTGCGGCCTAGTAGGTTATTGAAAACCTCCAGCAGGGTAGTCTGTATAGGTGCATTATCATCTACCTCTTCAGGTATTCCCCTTATCCTGATGTTCTGCCTCCTTCCTCTGTTATCAAGATCCTCCAGGTGGAACGCCATTTGCTGCATGCGTTGTACAGTGAGCTGTAGGGTTTCTGTGTTGGCAGACTGCGCCGCTTGCACGTGGTCGCAGTCTGCCTCGAGTTGGGACACCCTCTGGCTGAGGCCGCCAAACTCCTCCCTCATGGCCTGCAATTCTAACTTGATTGAGGCCCGTAGTTCGTTATTCGCCTCTGCCAGGTCTGACTTGGTCGGTAGGCTTCGGAGGATGTGCAGCCATTCCGGGTGAGTATCCGCTGGGTGTTGTGTTGGTGCTTCGGTCAGGATCTCCTCTCCGCATAGGGAGGGCGAGGACGGGGATTCGTCCGAGGCCTGTGCCTCGCGGTCTGCCGGAGTGGACAGATACCGCCGCATGGAAGCGTTGGTGCTCGCCGTACCTCTCGGGGTGTCCGTTGGTTTGGAGCTGTGGGCTGCCCCGTGTGATTTGCCCATTTTCTAGGCAGTTCGAAGCTTTAGACGAGGTTGTGCTTGGAGCCTTACGGGGAGCTCCGGGTTCAAGCGGCCATCTTGCTCGGCTTCCAAGCCACGCCCCCATGGCACCTGTTTATTAATCAGTGCTCTGTTTTTTCTGGGTTTTCAGTAAATATACTTCATACAAAGTAGAGTGCATGATACACAATAGTTCCTACTTTTTCTTATATACATGTAATTAACTTAGTAAAACGGTTTAGTGAAATTTAAATCAATAAAACAGAGTGTTTCTATCTTTATAAAATTAGAATTGGCCTCGCTAAACCTTCGAAGCCTGTAGCTGTAATGACCAATCTGTGCCCGATTGCAACATTGGCAAAATATCGATTTCTCATTTGTCCAAACATGAACAGTGAAATTATCTTCAAATTGTAAATACTTGCAGTTCAATTTGGGGACTTAATCTGGTTTCCACCCTTTCTAATTCAAAGCCGATTTCACATTATTTCATTTGAAGTGTGTGTCAGTGAGGTGGGTGGGGAACAGGTTTAGTGTTTGATCCCCAAAATGACCTTTATCTCTTATTTTGTCTACAGGCAACTCATTGCTCACTTGAAAGTATTTTCCAAGTTTTCTAATCCGCGGGCGTTATATCTGGAACCCAAGCTCCATGAGCTCTATACACAGGTAATCTTTTTTTCTCTGCTGGTGCCCTGGGTTAAAAAGCTGGTATATGTGAATCTGTTCTGGTCATTTAATACTAGTTTGAAGTATTACTCCTTTCTACATGATATCAATGTTTCAAAAGATGACCAGGAAGGACACTTGTAAAGCTATTAAATTATGTTTGTTTCTAAAATGATGTTGTTGCACATAGCAAAATGTGCACTACCTGCTCTGTGTCTCCGTGCCACCCATGGTACTGCGTGTTAGGTGGTGTGTGAGTATTGCACATAGTAATGATTGAGCAGGAGGTGGTGGCAGGTGATTGGCGTTTCTCAACTTGATAATGAGAAATAATAATAGCTTACTATTACTAAGACAGGAGGGTTAGCACGTTGCACCTGTTCTTGAGAACTAATTCTTGTTTATGTCGAGATCCCTTGTGCTCCCCATTCAATTTTTAATGCATCTTTTTAAGAATTTGTTACAAATATGTACTTTCCGTATCTGCGTAATGTTATCGTTTATATCTTCGTCCAAAAAAAAAAAGGGAGATAAAGTAAATCTCTATAAAGTGAATGACTTTTAAGTAAACCTGTGTTGCTTTTTTCCTGACATTTAATGGCTTTGGGGAATGCATCCTTATATACCTTGTAACATACATCGCTGCTTTTGCAGTTAATTTTTCGGACCAAAGTTCAACTCTGTCATAATATAACCTTTATAGTGTAATAAACCAAGCATGCTTAATGTAAGGTTACAGTTTTATTTTGTTGTTAAATATGTTTACAGCAATAATGGAGATCATTGTGTGAACCAGCCGTGCTGTTTTGCTATCAAGGCAGTGCTGATTTCTGCGCCAAAAATACCCTTGTTTGCCCTCCCAAAGGATCTCTCTATGCTTCACATTTTCTCTTTCTACTTTCTTTCCATCTGTTTACTTTCTCCCCTTTCCTCGGTTCCACTTTTTCTTTCCATCCATTCTGTGGCTCTAACTTCCTTTCCCTTTCCCTCTGTTCTATTCCCTTCTGTCTTTCCCTCCATTAAGCTGCTTTTTTCTTTCTTTCCCTTTGTCTGTGCTCACATTCTGCTCTCAGATTATCTCCCTTTTGCACTGCTTCTCTCAATCTTCCCCTCTGCTTTGTGACTCTAACTTTCTGACCCTCCAGTCTGTTACCTTTTATCATTCCCCTCATTAAGCTGCTCTCCCTTCGCTCTGTCCACTCTTTCTTTCTCTGAATTTTGCGACTCTTACTTTCTTTCCCTCCACTCTGTCTTTCATATTCTGCCCTGTTCTCTTCTGCATTATCCTCCACTTTGCATCTCCTAGTTTCTCTCCCTCTCCTCTACTCCCCTTCTGGCTTTCCCTTAACTCTTCTGCTCCCAGTGGTCTCCATCCACCCTGCCTTTCACTCCACCCAGCTTCTCTCAATTTTCCTCCCTGTGTTTTGTTTCTTTTAATCTGCCCCTTTGCTATACTCCTCTCTCCTCTTCTTATGTTCCGTCAGAGGCCTTAATTATCCTAATAAAACATCATTCCATCACAGTCACTACTTTGTACCACTAAATCCACGTAGTTCGCTCTAAATTCTGGTCCTGCCATCTTTATGTAGAAATTGATGTTCATCAGACCATACAAGGATTTTCCTTTATATGGCGTCCATTCATGGTGATCACGCTTAGGTGACGAAATGAAAGCCTGCAAGCTGCTTAGATACATTTTAGTTTTAGAGATGCCAGTCTGTGTATTGTTGTCAAGATTGTGTACCTGTGGTCATTCCATTATCTTGAATTAGTTTACATGTGCTCCTCTAAGCTTTCTTATCAATGCAATGTTTTTTCCCACCAATGTCCAGCCACTTACTGGGTGTTTTACTTGTGGGTGATTACTTATCGATATCTCTCTTGTAATCCCTCTCATGTATACATGTCCCCTTTAAATATGCTCGGTGCGATTTTACTTCACAACTCTCGTTTCTTGTTTTGTTCCCCAGTTACTGTGTCACCAAGATCAGAATGTGCAGAAAGTTGCCTTGGATTGTATTCTAAGCTACAGGCATCCCCATCTGCTTCCCTACAAGTAATGTACCTGGTTGTGTTCAAACATTGGCTTTTGTGCTTAGAGTACAAGGGAATATCTCACTGTGTTCAAGCAATTAAACGTGTATTTAAAATAGATTGTATCAATATAAATGTATTTGCCCGTTCTAGTATTAGCTGTGTAGCTTATTCAGCAGTTGGACAGTAATCAGAATTACTTTTAAAACTTATCGTGTTTAAAAGTCGACATAAAAATATAGTCATGGTAGCAATTTTGCTGAATAAAAAATAATGCAGCAGCACAATAACTCTGTTTATTTACATATATTTAGGCAGATTTAGGATTAAAGATAAAGGTACTGAAAGAAAGGGGTGTACCTCCAAAAATCCCCCTTGAACCCTAATCCTACATACCTTTACACCCAACTTTTCCTCCAACTTTAACCTGCGTTTTATTAATGTTGTCGTTTTTAATGGCAGTATAATGCTGCATTCCTATGAACACCACTGCAATTATTAAAACCTCCTATCCCAAAAACCAATGTATATGTAGCAACCTTCCGTTGTGGTTTCTATCTTTATCGCTGACAAAGCAATTAGTGTTTTTATGGGAGATCACGATTGAAGGGGCAGTAAACAACTGATGGTGTCGTACGCTAGGAGAGACGATCATTTAGCTGTTGCTACAATGCAAGAGAGCTTAAACTCGTTGACCGCAGTTTGCGTCAGACACAAAGTGCAATATATATCCCCTTGTTTAACTAATTTATAGTGATATCTTAAACCAAACCAAATAAGGTTTCTGTGAATGTTTAGCTTTTTATTAGTTGTCAGTTTTATGAATTCTGAATTGTTGCTTGTTTCTTCACTTGTGTCAGAGAGAACCTGCAAAATTTACTGGAAGATAAAAGCTTTAAAGATGAAATCGTCCATTTTAGCGTCTCTGAAGAAAACTCCATAGTGAAAGCCATTCACAGACCTGATCTCATGCCTGTTCTCATGAGGTTTGTATATGCACTCAAAATCGCTACACTTTGCACATCAGCCCCTTAAAGTGAATCTGTCATGACTGTCCTCACCATCTGTTCCTACGCTGCATTGTTCTTACAGTAACAGAGGTAGGTGTTACTCTTCTGTTACACCTACCTCCAGCCTGCCCTCTTTCCTCCCAGTGTCTTCAGTGATTTACCCTGCTTGGCTTCATTTTTGGCATGTTGGCATTTAAGTAACACCAGTCACTCTGTTCATATCCTCCCTAGTCAGCGCTAGCAGTGTTGGCTTTGGAGTTCCATAGCAACCACAGCATTGCTCCTGGAAGAGGTCTCTTCTGTTCTCCCTGTCTATCAATTCTTTGACATTGAGTCTATGCTTAATAATTGATTGACAACTTGGAGAAAGACCAATTTTTAAATAGTCCCCCACCTCCCCAATCTGTACATTTGCTAGCACAACATATAGATGAAATGTATTCTAATGTAACAGGAGCATAATTAGTTTTGGCTATGACATTTCCCCTTTAAAGAAGAAAAAAAAAACTTGGTTGCTATTTTTTTTTTTTGGACTGTTTTTTAATCTTAAGATTCCAAAAATTGGAGACTACACAAAGCCATGCTTGAACAAAAGGCGGAGCTTTGGCTGTCAACTTTTATCATTTCACATGCCACCCATATCGCATTGGATACATGACATGGGCAACACTGTTATGACACCCACATGCACTGTGTATATATATATGTATGTATTTGTATTTTTTTCCCTCCTCTAGCAAAATTTATATCTTTACTCGTACGTATGTTTACATTTTTAAACTTCTCTTCAAGACTTCTTTATGGCCGTATGAGGAGCAAAACAGGTAGCAAGACGCAGGGAAAGTCTGCTGCTGGAACCCGCATGTCGATTGTTTTAAGGTTCTTGGCTGGCTCCCAGCCGGAGGAGATCCGAATGTTTCTTGATCTTCTGTACGAGCCGGTGAAACATCTCAAAGAAGGTATGAGATCATTTTCAATGCTGTGGAATTTTTTTTTTTTTTTTACTATGGCAATGCTTAAAGAGACACTATAACACTATAGTCACCACAACAACTTTAGATTATTGAAGCAGATTGGGTGTGTAGATCATGTCTCTGCAGTCTCATTGCTCAATTCTCTGCCACTTAGAAGTTAAATCACTTTTGTTTCTGCTCACGCAGCCCTAGCCAACCAACGTGTGTATGTAGAAAAAATGGGTTACGGCTGTACAATCTGAAAATAAATATTAACAAAATATAGTCACAAAATTGCAAAGGGACATGCTAATTAAATCACATTCACAAAATGTGTAACTTAAAATTGTCTTAAGGGGTCCTCCCCCGGTAGCAGTGGGGGGCTAGAGAGACCTTTTCACAACCACCGATGTCTTGATCCAGGAGGAGAGAGAAGTCAGAAATCCATGTAAGTATAAAAATATTTATTATAAGAAATAAATGGTTTTATATTTAACTGGATTTCTGACTTCTCCTGGATCAAGACATCAGTGAAAGTGAGGAGGTTTCTCTAAGACATGCTCTATACACCAAAACCACTCAATTAAGCTTTTTTTGTTTGTGCTTAAAGTGTTTCTTTGACGTGTGTGTGTATTGAGCTATGAACAGGAAAAATCCATTAGATTAGCATTTGGCAAAAGTTCAATGTGCTAATAAGTAGTAAAAGTAAAATTGCCTAATGGAACACTATCTCCTTTAACATAATGTGCTTATATGACCTTTGTAGAAGTGGGTGTCTGTGAAAACACATATTTCAATACTTTAAGAAACACTTCAGACAGCACATGATTTATTTTCCTAGCAACAAACTTCATCTTGATGATTTTGTTTTACCCAAAGCTTATTCTTAGGCAAATATGAACCTGGACAAGTGGTTTCTTACATAGGGAGGTTGCCACAAAAGACTCTCAAAAGAGTGTGGGTAGGCTGCATAAACAAAGTGATTTGCCTCCTGAATGGCAAAGCATTGTGCAGTGACTCTGCAGGGGCATGATATATTCACCAATACTGCTTTGTTAAGCTCAAGTTGCTTTGGCACTTAGAGTATTCAAGAGTCAACTTCCTAATGTATTATTGATATTGTATCTACTATGGGATCAATCAGGTTAAATATGTTGGTTGCAAATGGCAGACCTTTGCCCTACAGAGTTAACTGATCTTTAGTAAGGATAACCAATGAAAGGTTTAAAGGATCACTATAGTGTCAGGAAAACAAACTTGTTTTCCTGACACTATATCATCCTTAGGACTCTCCCACCCTCAGGGCCCACCTCCCTTGGCGCTGAAGGGGTTAAAACCCCTTCACTTATCTTAATCCAGCACCGGGCTCCCCCGCCGACGTCAGCTCCCGAGTGGAGCGGAATGCGCGGCAAGAGCTGCTCGCGCATTCAAACAGTCGATTTTCGCATTCAGCGTCGCAGAAGCGCCTCTAGCGGTTGTGAGGAAGACAGCCTCTAGAGGCTGGATTAACCCTGCAATGTAAACAACTGCTATGTTTACATCTGAAGGGTTAAAACCTGGGGGACCTGGCACCCAGAGCACTTCATTGAGCTGAAGTGGTCTGGGTGACTATAGGGTCCCTTTAGTATATTTATTGTATTCACTTCTCAGTCTGTCACAACACATACTGGGACTTTGGTCTTTCTCCGTCTCCTTCTCATGGCCTCACGCTCTAAGGGCCAAACATCTTTGATAATCGGAAGTCCTTGTCATTTTTGACAACTCATTTTTTTCTAATTTAATGGCGAAGTATAATCCATAGTCACAGAATTACTAGTTCTACCTCCATCCTTTGTTTCAAAATCTGTATCAGAATTATTTTTCAAAATGTACTTCCCAGTCTGGGAATTTCTGGACCTACCGTATATACTCGAGTATAAGCCGACCCGAATATAAGCCGAGGCCCCTAATTTTTCCCCAAAAAACTGGGAAAACTTATTGACTCGAGTATAAGACTAGGGTGGGAAATGCAGCAGCTACTGGTAAATTTCTAAATAAAATTAGATCCTAAAAAAATTGAATATTAATTGAATATTTATTTACAGTGTGTGTATAAAGAATGCAGTGTGTGTGTATGAGTGCAGCGTGTGTATGAGTGCAGCGTGTGTGTGTGTGAGTGCAGCGTGTGTGTGTGTATGAGTGCAGTGTGTGTGTATGAGTGCAGTGTGTGTATGAATGCAGTGTGTGTATGAATGCAGTGTGTGTATGAATGCAGTGTGTGTATGAATGCAGTGTGTGTATGAATGCAGTGTGTGCAGGGCCGGTGCAAGGATATTTGCCCCCCCCCCCCATATGTCCTGACCTCCCCTCCTCCTCCCCTAGTGGTCCTTATCCCCCCCCTCCCTCCCATAGTGGTCCTTATCCCCCTCCCTCCCATAGTGGTCCTTATCCCCCCCCTCCCTCCCTCCCATAGTGGTCCTTATCCCCCCCTCCCTCCCATAGTGTTCCTTTTCTCCCCCCCTCCCTCCCATAGTGGTCCTTATCCCACCCCCTCCCTCCGATAGTGGTCCTTATCCCCCCCTCCCTTCCATAGTGGTCCTTATCCCACCCCCTCCCTCCCATAGTGGTCCTTATCCCACCCCCTCCCTCCCATAGTGGTCCTTATCCCACCCCCTCCCTCCCATAGTGGTCCTTATACCCCCCCCCCACAGTGGTCCTTATACCCCCCCCCCCCACAGTGGTCCTTATACCCCCCCCCCCACAGTGGTCCTTATACCCCCCCCCCCACAGTGGTCCTTATACCCCCCCCCCCCCACAGTGGTCCTTATACCCCCCCCCCCCCCCCCACAGTGGTCCTTATATCCCCTTTTTTTTATTATTATTTTTTTATTATTATTATTTTTTTTTATTATTTTATTTTTCGTCCCCCCTCCCTGCTTGATACATGGCAGGGAGGGGGGCTCTCCTTCCCTGGTGGTCCAGTGGCAGTTCAGTGGGGGGGAGAGGGGGGCTGGCAGAGAGCGTTACTTACCTGTTCTGCAGCTCCTGTCAGCTCTCTCCTCCTCTGCGCCGTCCGTGCAGCTCCTTCTATCAGCTCACACTGTAAGTCTCGCGAGAGCCGCGGCTCTCGCGAGATTTACACTGGGAGCTGACCGAGGTGCTGAACGGACGGCGCGGAGGAGGAGAGAGCTGACAGGAGCTGCAGAACAGGTAAGTAACGCTCTCTGCCAGCCCCCCTCTCCCCCGGTCTGTATTATGGCAATGCAAATTGCCATAATACAGACCTTGACTCGAGTATAAGCCGAGTTGGGGTTTTTCAGCCCAAAAAATGGGCTGAAAAACTCGGCTTATACTCGAGTATATACGGTAGTTATAAAATAAACAATTACTGTCTCTTAAGATATTCCCGTTGGGGTAGTAGTAGGTCAGGTTTCCCTTCAATTCACTATATTTAGTTGCAAGCTGTATCAGGAATTAGCAGACTGGCGAAGCTGCTTGCCTTGTACCGATAAGTCTTCGGTTCCTGGACATTGCTATTTGCTGCTGTTCTCCACAAACTTCCATATGCCAGGTGGTATTCTTACAGTCCCCAGTACAGTGCAAGTGAATCACCAAACGTGTTTCACCAGGATATCATGTTACTGATGGATCACCTCCAAATAAACCCTTTTTGCTTTAATTAGGTGGGAGGTCTCATGTGTTAGAAATCTATCAAAATCTAGGCAATCTGTGAAATTAGGATGCCCGTTATTCACTACTCACCTAGAAGGATCGGGTTGCTATGGAAACCCTCAAGCAGTAAACATCCAATTCCTATGTAAGTTTGGAGTTAATGTATCATCTGGGAAACAAAAGGTTTTCTGGAACTCCAGGATTTCAAAAATGTTTGCCAAAACATAATTTTATTAACAATCCATTTAGCAAATTATAGTAACAAGCACAATACTCTCTTGTGCCCTTAGCACTATCAGACAGGTGATTTTATTAAATAGGAAGATTCGCTTAGACAAAGCAAGTCAAATCTGAAATAGAATTAAGGCCGTAAGACTTTCATTAGAAAAATCAGTTTTGTAATCCAAAAGCTTAATTACATCCCCTCCACAAATTTTATGGAGATACGAACTGAGCATTGGGAGAGGTAAGATGTAAACCAATGTTGAGAAGGCCACGTTTTCATTTATTCAGGTATAAGGGCCTTTATGAATGATTGAGGACCATTATTTTCCTCTAATATCTGGATGTTATTCTTCTAGTCTTCTTCTACCTTATTTAACATTAACTCTATTCTTACATTTTAGGACCATGCCTTGCTTCAGTGATGCAGTCTATCGAAAGCTTGGATCTGTCAAAGGTGCTTCCGCTTGGACGTCAGCACGGTTTATTCAATAGCTTTGAAGTTGTACTAAAAAATCTCGGTCACCTAATTAGCCCATACTTACCAGAAATCCTTCGGATCATTCTGTGCCTGACTGCACCTGTGTCTTATGCTCTCCAGCAGAGGGAAAAGGTAATTAACTGATGTTTGTTGCATGGATCTAAACTTTTAGAAACCACAAACGTGTTTTTTTCTTGTCTGAACCAACAGAACATTTAGTGAATTGAACTTTGTTTGGTTTTATTTGAACTCTTTTGTGGGTATTCCTCTTTTTAAGCCCAACTACGTTTCGCTAGTGCTTATTGAACCCCCAGAAACAATCAAAATATTTTTTATCTTAAACCAAAGCATAATGTATCTATTCATATGTTCTTTCATTCATTTTTTTGTTTTCATTATTTCATCAATGTTGCTTATTTGTAAATTAATTTGTTCTTCTTTCATATAAATGTGTGTGTATATATACAGCGATAATGAAATAGATTTTATTGTGTTAAAAACTGATTTTTGTTCTTTTTTTGTCTGTCACTTTATTTTGTTACACTGGAGCAGTGCTCCTCAACACTCTCCTCAAGGCACACCTAACAGAACAGAACAGTCCAGGACTTAGGGATTACCTGGGTGTGTCTGAGGTGTTTAGAAAAAGTTAAAAACACCTTAGACTCGAAGGTGTTTTTTTTTCTCTCTTTTTTTTCTCTAAATACCTTAGATGCATCCAGGTAATCCCTAAATCCTGGACTGTTAGGTGTGCTTTGAGGAGCACTACACTGAAGTCACTTTTGAATTCAGTATCCCCACTTTATAAATAGGGTCTTCCGTGCTATTATTGTAACTTGCTAATTATGACATCCACAGTAAAGAGGGAATGGCATAAAGACCCCTTGGGAAATTCCCTTTTTACTATTTTCTTTTCCTTCCAATCCCAAACATCTTGAAACGGGAAGGCTTGCACCGATAACCGATATCATGACCACTGCTATAAGATGATTGTCTCTTTAATGGTAAAACAGCTTCTGTGTGACACCTGTTCCATAAAAAAGACAATGCAGGAGAAAAGTTCTCTTTAAAAAATGTCAAACTTGAGATCAAACAAGTACCATTTGCGGCCCACATGTATGACACGTATTAAAACTTAGGGATAATAACAAACATACCCTTTGTAACATGTCCACCAAATAAGCTATTTATTTTATGCTTCAGAAAATTCAGTGAATCTTCTACCCCTTCGGAACAGCAAACCTTATTATATGTTTTATAGAAAATACAGTAAGGGAAAAAAGTATTTGATCCACTGCTGATTTTACACGTCTATAATTTTAATGGTAGGTGTATTTTTCTTTTCTTCCTTACTTACATAAAACATGATGTTCAGAATTCAATCGAAATCATACAAAAGGTCATTGTACAGTATATACATACAAATACATCAACTTTCATGCCAAATGGAGAGCAAGGGGAGATCTACAGATTGGGCACAGAGTTCCAGGGTCACATTAGAGTCTTATACTAGTTTTCCACCCTTTAGTCTTTAGGTGTGACCTGGACATTCTGTCACTCGGGGACAACCATAATCACCATATTCACTTTATAACTTTTCTAGCCAAAAGGTGCTATATAGTCTTCAGCTTTCAGATCTTTACCATATAGCTTGTCTAGTTGGGATTCCATTCCCAATTGAAACTTAACCTGAGATAGGAGTTTGTCTAAAGAAAAGGGTAATGAATTTTTCCGATTCCTAGCTCTTATTATCTTTACTGCTATCATAAAATGAGTATAAGTAGTCAAATCCTTCTGAGATAAGGAATCAATGTTTAGATGTAAAATGGCATTTTCTGGAAATTTAGGAATAGGCTTAGAAATCAATTTATCAAGAGTAACAAAACTTTCCTGCCAGAAGTTTCTGACAATCTCACATTCCCACCAAATGTGTATGAAAGAGCCCAACTGTTGCTTACATCTCCAACATAGTGGTGAAGTCGAGCTATACATATTGGCTAGTCTGGTAGGGACAAGGTACCATCTATTTATTACTTTATATAATGCTTCCAGTAAATTCAAACAATGAATATTTTTAGCTGTTCTGGATATAACTGCACACCAATTTTCCCTTCGTATAGTGGCAGTACTTACAAGTGGGATGTTCCTTAGGATTCTGGACAAGAAGCTCCCCCTTCTTTAGAATTTAAATGCTGTGCTCCGCCTGCTGCCTCCATATAAGCTGTAACTCAGAGACACTCACCAGTTCTTCTTGTCCCGGCAACGGGACGGACAGGTTCCCCCACAGTGCAGGTGGAGATTTGGTGCGTTCAGCACAGGTTGCTGACCGGGAGGTGAGTGCCCGATAGTTTCCCGGGCGGGAACTGAGCGGCAACAGTACTTCCGGGTTCGCGTTACGGAACGTGACCGGGTACTGTCTTTTGTGGTTTTTTTCTGACGGAGTTCCCAGGCGGTTCTCCTTCATTGCTCATTACGCATGCGCACAGCGGTGGAACGCACGCCCGGGAGGCTTTGCGTTCCACCAAACACAGAATCACGCTACTGAGCATGCGCGAAACGGTGTTTGGCGCCAAATTTAAAATTTGGATACATGGCTGTGCAGGACCTTCCTGACCCCAAGGGTGGGTGTACAGTTCTGGTTCTCCGTGTCACCTGCCCTCCTACACGGATCTTAGGTGATTTAAGGTGAGGTTTAACTATTGAACTCTCCTTTTTTTCATCTTTTGTTTTTATGCATGCTTCTAGAATAAGTCCTATGTCTCCAGATAAGACAGATATAGACAAGATGTCAACTTCTGTTCCAAACACCACAAGTAAATCTAAGCACTTATGTTGTCTGGAATGTGCGTTACCTCTACCTGACGGATGTCGCAAAAATACATGCAATCAGTGCGCAACGGATCGGCTAGTAAAAGCCGAGCAGACTGATATGGCATCCTTCCTGGGCGGGTTTCAGGAAAATTTGTCCCAGACATTTGAAGCTATTCGGGAGAAACTGCCCACACAGCGTAGGAGGAAAAGATCTCCTTCTGTGTCTGACGTCTCTTCGCCTTCGGATATTTCCAGCCTGGCTTCAAGTGTGGAGGAGGGGTTTCCACCAGAAGAGCTGAAGAAATGTATTAAAGAAGTGACGACGGCGGTACAAGAAACTGAACCTACCAAGGGTAAGGTTAAAGGTTTCCCAATGTCTCCTTAAATCTTGGATCTCCATCATTGAAAGACGTACGTTCAAGTCAAGCTACAGTCTGGAGAAAAATGGGAAGATCTTCCTAAGTGGATGTTCAGATTGACCAGCTATCAAAGAAAACCACTATACCCATTGGCGAAGTCTCAGGGCTTAAAGACCCAATGGACGAACAGGCCGAAACTTCGTGTAGTAGAATATTCCAGGCCGCAGGATATCAGTGCAGAGCTGAATTTGCAGGTTCAGCGGTTCTCAGAGCTCAGAGCGTTTGGCTACTAGCCCTGGAAGATTCCATTATGGGAAATCTGATACAGATCCTTCCCATCTCTTGTTCCTACTGAAAGATGAGTTTTCTTTGTTTATCAGCGAGGATTATGGGTTTGTCGTCGGTAGCCAGAAGAGCTCTTTGGCTACGAACATGGACAGCTGACTCTGCGTCTAAGGCATCCTTATGTGAAATTACCCTTTGAAAGGAACAAAAATTATTTTTTTTTTTGGCACTCCTTTGGAAGACATTGTTAGACAGATGTCTGATACGAAGAAAGCCCTGCCTCTGGATTCAAGAACCCAGGGATATTAAAGTTTTCAGTACAAGGGTCAGAGGTCCTTTCGTTACCAGGGCGGTTTTGCAGGTTTCAAAAGCATGATGGCCTATGGCCATACCAGCCTGAAAATCCCTGATCTCGTCAGATCTCAGAAGCCATCCAGACTCGGGCCTGGTTAGTACTTGTATGGGAGACCAACTATGTACCTCAAATAAACAGCCAGTGGTCTTGACAGGAATCCAACAGGCATGACAAAAGAGGAAGTTTTGACGCCATAAGAATGGGAGGACGCCTTCGGTTCTTCACCCAAGACTAGGAAAGAGTGCTTCATAGGTGGATTACAAGAACCATTTCAGAAGGTTACAGAATAAAGTTTCATCGAAACCACGTCCATCCTTCCTACTGTCAAGCTATCCATCAAGAGTAAACAAATTCTCTTTTTCTTTAAGAAATGTGGTAGAGAGGTACCCAAACGTTGGGTATTTCAGGGAGTTTACTCACGCCTTTTTTTCTGGTTCAAAAACCAGATGGAAACTGGTAAACACCTGCTTACCATGACAGAAGTTCCGTATGGAACGTATTTTGTCTTTTGACACACATTTTACAAAGGGAGATTACATGGCAGAGTTGGTTTAAATTAGCTTATCTCCATGTACCGGTTTCAGAATCTTCCCGGAAGTTTCTCAGGTTTGCGGTTCTAGCAACACTGGCTTTTTGGTCTAGTGGTATGATTCTCGCTTCAGGTGCGAGAGGTCCCGGGTTCAAATCCGGAAGTGCCCAAGCATTCTTGTTTCAAGAAAGCAAAGGATTCTCCATTTACATTTAAACTCTTCCCTTTGGCCTGTCCTCAGCTCTTCGAGCTTTTACGGAAATCCTGGCATCCATAGCAGTGGTTTTACGTCTGAAAGGTATCTCGATTGTTCCATACCTGGACGTTTGGTTCCTGAAGGCCCAATAAAGACAACTGCTAAATCTTCATCTCACGATTACAATGAAGGTTTTAAGAGATCAGGGTTGGATCCTGAACCTGGAAAATTCCAAGCTGATGGCGTCACGAAGTCTAGAGTTCTTGGGTCTTAGAGGAAATTCACAGTCCCTCTCTCTTTTTCTACCATTAGTGAAACAATTGAGGATTTTAAAAGCCGTATCAAAGCTGCATAAAAACCTAAGTTCAATCAGAGATGCTATGAGGTTCTAGGCCTCCTCGCTTCTGCAATCCCAGCAGTGGCTTGGGCAAAGGCAGAAGCAATACCATTGCAATGGGACATCCTTTCCCAATGGACACGAAAACAGGGAGATCTAGACTCTCCCTTCCACCTATCCAAAAGGGTGAAAGGACTCCTGAACTGGTGGAAAAACAGAAGCAAAATCCCAAAGGGCCTATCGTTTGCTCAGAAACAATGGTTTATGATATCCACATATGCCTCCCAGATGGGTTGGGGCGCCCATCTAGCTTCTCAGTTCCGTCAGGGTCTTGGAACAGAGTGGAGTCAGGCGCTTCCTGAAGTTTCAGGGATTAATGCGGTTTGGAAGGCACTGGTTTCCTTCCGTTCAGCCATCACAAATCAGGCAATGAGGATTCAGTCGGACGACGCCACTACAGTGGTTTTTTTCGCCAGGGTGGCACGAAGGTAAAAGCTCTTCAAGAGCTCTGCTACCTCATATGTCTTGGGCTCAAGCGAATCTTCTCGCTATATCAGCTACCCAGGTCAGAGGGTCTCTAAAATTAGTTCAGATGACCTCAGCCGTAGCCTTTGGTCTCAGGCAGACTGGGCACTGTCAAGCTAAATTTTTTGGCGCTGGGTTCACGCTTCGGCAGGCCGGAGATAGACCTGTTTGCCACAAGGAGATACAGGAAAGTTCAATGTTTTGCTTCTCTCCATTCAGGAGAGTACCCAGTTGTCCTAGACGGTCTATCGATACCTTGGACCTTCGACATGGCTTATGTTTTCCCTCCTGTCGCTCTTATACCACGGATTGTTCATAAGTAAGATGAAGAAGGCAAGTAATTGGCAGTCCTGCCCTTCTGGCCGAACAGGAGTTGGTTTTCGGAAGTGGAAAACTTGACAATCTCACGTTGGCATCTCCAGTCTCTTCTCAAATATTGGAGAATGTGACTCTCCCCGTGGAAACTCTGGATATTTTTCACCTGACTGCATGGTTGCTGCAAGGGTGATCCTTCAAGGCCATGGTCTCTCTGACCTTTATGTGATGGGTTGCTGTCTTCTGTCCGCTGGTCCACTTCGTAAATCTATTTCAGAGTTTGGATGAAGTTCAGAACCTGGTGTTCACTTCGAGGTTGGATCCGGCCAAAGCCTCTATCCCGGAAAGTCTTTCTTTTTTGCAAGATGGGTTTGAAGCCGGCCTGGGAGTTTTACGCTCAGAGGCCAGATTTCAGCTCTAAATCACTTCCTGGTTCGTGGCTTTGCCTCAAACCTGCTTTTTCTAAGATTTCTTAAGTCCATAAGGCTTAAGAGGCCTCCTAAGTAGTACCTTTCCCTACTTGGGATCTGTCTGGTGCTTCGAGCCCTTTGTGAACCACCATTTGAACATTTACTGGAGGTTCCTATCAAGTTTCTTACTTTCAAGATGGTTTTCCGGGTGCCTATCGCCTCTGCTAGTTGAGTAGGTGTGATCCGAGCTCTCTCTTTCTCTCCGGAATTCACCTTTTTCATCGCGACTGGGTGGTCCTGCACACCAAGCCTTCTTTTTTGCCTAAGGTTTTTTCTGGTGCTGCAATTACCAACCTATTGTCCTACCGGGGTTTTATCATTTTCCTACGTCGGATCTGGAAAGAATGTGACATCTCCTAGATGTTAGAAGATCCCTGAAAATCTGTCTTCAGATGACTCAGGGATTAGATCCTTAGATCTATGTGTATTCTTTCATGGCGCTAACAGGGGTTGTGCTGTCTCAGGGCCCTCTTTGGCCTGATGGCTAACGTATACAATCAGGTTGGCTTATCAATCCAAAGGGATTCCCCTTAGTTTCCCTTTAAAGGCTCGTGCCTCTAGAGCTATGACACCTCCTGGGCTGAAAGAGCAGCCTCCTCACCTGAAGACTTCTGCAAAGCTGCTACTTGGTCTTCCTTTCATACTTTTATCAAGCATTGTAGGCTGGACGTATTCTCATCATCTGAAGCTGCTTTGGGCGTAAGGTGCTACAAGCTGTGGCCTGCTGAGTTCCCACCCTTTGTTGTTTGCAGGGGTCTTGCTATATCCCACTTGTAAGTACTGCCACTATACGAAGGGAAAAACAGTAATTTTACTTACCGTAAATTCCTTTTTTCTTAGTATAGTGGCAGTACTGGCTTTCCCTCCGCTTTCAAATAGATTAAATTCTATGCATCATTCGGTCTCCGTTTTGGTTCTTTTGTATTACTGGTGAGTGTCTCTGAGTTACAGCTTATATGGAGGCAGCAGGCGGAGCACAGCATTTAAATTCTAAAGAAGGGGGAGCTTCTTGTCCAGAATCCTAAGGAACATCCCACTTGTAAGTACTGCCACTATACTAAGAAAAAAGGAATTTACGGTAAGTAAAATTACTGTTTTTCCTTATTAATTTTTATTTTTAATTCTTTCTCCCATTTTTGCAAAGAAGTAATGACAGGAGGTGCATCCAGTTTTAGGATAGCATTCATTGCTGAAGCGGATACTCTGTTTACTGTCTTATTATTTAATATTAAACATATCAGCTTAGCCCCGACTTGTAGATTATGCTCAATCTTTTGGTTTAAGAAGTTTTTAAATCTAAAATATGTAAATAATTCCTTATTAGGTAACCGAAATTCCTGCTTCAGTTGTGGGAATGGTTTAATTTTATCGTTTACAAACAACTGGTCAGTCTGGACGATACCACTAGAAATCCAACTCTTTAAGTTCAGGTCTGTTACGTAATATGGTATTAATTCAATTTTAAGAGTTAAGGGGATTTTGGTTTCTATATTGCACTTCCTTTTTATAATCTGCCAAATTTCTAGTATTGAATCTATACATATATTAGATTTTCTTATACGTCGGACTTTAGGATCAGCAGAACTATACCAGAGTAGAGAACTTAGGTCTTGGACTTGACATATCTCCCTTTCTAGGATATACCACCCCTCGTTCTTAACACTTTCCAACTGGGCTCGGTAACTATGGAAGAACTCGTTTGCCAGATATATATCGTCAATGGTCGGAAAACTCAAGCCTCCTTCTTTAATTTTCTTTGCCAGGAGTATTTTATTTATTCTAGGTCTCTTGTTTTTCCAAATAAAATTAGTGACTGAATTTTGAATCATGTCGAGCCATGGTCTAGGTATTCTTATGGGAAGCATTCGGAACATATATGCCCACATAGGGAAGAGATATGCCTTTATTAAATTTTGGTAGGTGTATTTTAACAGTGAGAGACAGAATCCACCCTTGTTGGCAATCACAGAGGTCAGACATTTCTTGTAGTTGGCCACCAATGTTTGCACACATCTAAGGAGGGATTTTGTCCTACTCCTCTTTGCAGATCCTCTCCAAGTCATTAAGGTTTTGAGGCTGATGTTTGGCAACTCGAACCTTCAGCTCCCTCCACAGATTTTCTATGGGATTAAGGTCTGGAGACTGGGTAGGCCACCAGGACATTAATGTGCTTCTTCTTGAGCCACTCCCTTGTTGCCTTGGCTGTGTATTTTGGGTCATTGTCATGCTGGAATACACATCCACGATCCATTTTCAATGCCCTGGCTAAGGGAAGGAGGTTCTCACCCAAGAACATGGCCCTGTCCATCGTCCCTTTAATATGGTGCAGTTGTCCTGTCCCCTCACCCCCAAACACCCCCAAAGCATAATGATTCCACCTCCATGTTTGACGGTGGGGATGGTGTTCTTGGGGCATAGGCAGCATTCATCCACCTCCAAACACAGCGAGTTGATGCCAAAAAGCTTGATTTTGGTCTCATCTGACCACAACACTTTCACCATGTTCTCCTCTAAATCATTCAGATCTTCATTGGCAAACTTCAGACGGGCCTGTAAATGGGTTTTCTTGAGCAGGGGGACCTTGCGGGCGCTGCAGGATATCAGTCCTTCACGGTGTAGTGTGTTACCAATTGTTTTCTTGGTGACTATGGTCCCAGCTGCCTTGAGATCATCAACAAGATCCTCCCGTGTAGTTCTGGGCTGATTCCTCACCGTTCTCATGATCATTGAAATTCCATGAGGTGAGATCTTGCATGGAGCACCAGACCGAGGGAGACTGACCGTTATTTTGTGTTTCTTCCATTTGCGAATAATCGCATCAACTATTGTCACCTTCTCACTAAGCTGCTTGGCGATGGTCTTGTAGCTTATTCTAGCCTTTTGTAGGTCTATCTTGTCCCTGACATCCTTTGACAGCTCTTTGGTCTTGGCCATGGTGGAGAGTTTGGAATCTGATTGATTGCTTCTGTGGACAGGTGTATTTTATACAGGTAATGAGCTGAGATTAGGAGCACTCCCTTTAAGAGCTTGTTACCTCTTAAAAGACACCTGGGAGCCAGAAATCTTGCTGATTGATAGGGGATCAAATACTTATTTCACTCATTGACATGCAAATCAATTTAGAACTTTTTGACATGCGTTATTCTGGATTTTTACATTTACATTTATTTTTTTGTTATTCTGTCTCTCACTCAATCATTTCTTGTCATTTCTTTGTCAGTGGACAAACGTTCAAAATCAGCAGGGGATCAAATACTTTTTTCCCCTCCATGTACATTCACACCGATGCAGACTGCATTTCACATGGCTTAGCAAAACTTTGTGACATTTAATCCCTGCATTTAACAAGCAATAACTTCATTTAAAACAACATGTTAAGTGTTCACGCAAATGCTCTAAACAGTATTTTATAAACATCTTTACATTGTACTACTTGTAATCTACCACAACAGAATTGCTTAACTTATTTTTACAGCAGATTTTCAGACTCAGTAACTCTCAGATATGCATTTCTAACGCCAGGTAGTTATTTGCGCAGTTATTTATCGCTTCATTAGTCATTAAGGTGTTAGGAGTTCAAAATGTTAAGTGGCCAAAGCTCCGACCTGGGTAATGATTATGGGATAATTCACGGACCTGTAAACCAGTAGCTTTGGGAAAAATAATGACAGAAACCAACCTGAACAGGCTAGCGCTGGATCTCTGAAATGCTCCATTTTGTTTTAAAATGCTTCAAATAATGAATAGTGTACAGGGTTATTCACTAAAATGAGAATTTCAAATTCAAGTTCAAAATAGCGAAAACGCTAAATTCTCTAATTCAGCTGTATTTTCAGTTCAGCTACTTTGGCCTTAAAAATTTAAATTCACTTAGAATTCTGTTTGAATTCTCACTGTAGTGAAAAACCATGTTAGAGTGTCACTGGCATGGTTTTATAGACGTCGGAACATCTTAACACCCCTTTACTTACTTGTTTGGATTCCTACATGTTACGACACTCACCGCCAGGTAGATGAAGCCGCCGTTTAGTAAATAATCCCCTTCTCCAGAAATGCAGATTTAATCCAGCCGATCTTCAAACTCCCGAACGGAGCATACAAACGCGGCAACTCTCGATCAGCAAATCACTCGAACTCCTTCCACAGCTAGAAATAACGAAAGCGCTGTCCCAATAATAATTCTCCCACAAACTAGACCAAGCTCCGTCTTGAGGGTCAAACAGGAATCTGTTTAATGGGGGCCACCTGCCTGGTATTTATGCAGGTCTCCACAAGGTGGACACTCCCCTAGGGGACCTTGTGGAAGACTGTAAAACATATTGGACAGTAGCCAATCGCAGTGGCTTCAACATAAGCCCATCCCATATTACCCATAAATCCTTCTTCTCTATCCCGGAGATAATTGGGAAGAAACCTAATTATCTCCCAGGATAGAGACAATCGCCATTTTAAAATACAGTAAGAAAAATACAGTAAAATACATAAATGAAGAAATACCAAATAAATATGGTTCGTGTAACATATCCCCAGATAGCCTGGATCTGAGTGCATATTTCTACCGAATAGCGCTCAGATCCGATGTACCTAGTTCAATTGCCATGGAGTCAAAGTCTTTCACAAGTCCTTCGGTATACGAATGACTCCATGGGACGGCTATCTGGGTAAAGTCCATACGAATGTTAAAAACTCCCGAACCGGTGTTCGTACGCCTCGACGAAATAGAAGGCGGGCGGCAACTTCCAGCGGTGTTCGGTAGATAAAGTGTCTGTTTTTAGTTCCATAGGATTTGCACCGAACACCGCTGATCTTCCTCGTGTCCCAAAATGGCCGCCGCCTCGTGGCCGGCATATGAACGACGACCACCCGTACGAATGGAATGGAGAGGTGTCTGCGGTTAACCACAACGTTCTAATTGGGGCCAAGAGGTCAACCAGCAGCACACTCCTCTCCTGGGTGGCCGTCTGTTCGGTAGTTTCAATCGGTATTCCAGAATCACACAAACAGGGGCATACAGACAGGAAATCCAGCGAAAATAAAGGCAAACAGACGAACCAGCAATACTAGTCTATACAGATGGATCTGTCACACTACATTCAATCCATTATTTGCAGAAGCTCAGTAACAGATGCTTTGCAACAAGTTACTATCTATAGAATGTTCATTAGCCGAACAACCAAAATGCAAACAAGTACTGTTTACTATGGTCACTAGTGAAAATTGTCAGGCTTTTCTTTTTTTTTCTTCTTCTTTATTGCCAAGCCCTTTGTGTACACGTGCTTAACAAGTGTATGTAACCTCTTGCTGTAGTCAAGGTCAAACTCATTTTTAATACTTTACTAAATTATGGCAATTAAGAAATTCCCAAAACACCCACTAAACCTTTATAGGTTTAATTAGAAAGAGTTGTCTTGTCCTATTCATAGCACTTTTAGCCGATCATTATTATATTTTAAGAGACATCTTCCTGGTATTGCTGCCGTGATAGTTTTCCCAGAGTGGCATTGGGGTAGGAGGTACAGAGGGCCTGTCTGTATTGCTAATGCTCTCCTATAGTATACAATACATACAGTTATACTATAAATGGGAAATAATTGTTGATTAAAAATATGTTAACAATCACCGTACAAGTAGTACCTAGGGTTTTCACACACAGTGCTATGTGAGCAAAATCTCCCATGAGATTGCAAGCTCTTTTATTGCGCAATAAGTGACAAGAACACATTTCTCAAGCCAGACCTTGTTCAAAAATCCACATATACAGTCAGCTGGCAAGGTATTCTTTGCTGGCAGACAGTCAGCACACTAACCTCTCTTATTGTCAACGTAGTGTGTCTGTTTTTTTTCACATAAGAATAAAATATAATGTGAGAAGGAGAGGCGAAAAAAGTCTTCGGGTGAAGAAGCAAGTGCAACTCGCACTTGGTGAGACATAACACACAGACTTTACTGAATACCTTCTTCATCGCTTACAATTGTGTGAAATGTACAAAAAAAACCAAACAAAACTATTCATTAAAAGAGCAGTCTTAGCACTATAACAACTTCATTGGAATGCCATTTCCTTTTCGATGGCTTAACTAAAGAGCTTAAACATTTAATAAAGGAGCTTGGATTATTCTTTTAAGGGAAATACTTGCTTTTACATAAAAAAAATAACTGCATTCTAACAGTAACTTTTTTTTTAAAGTGGTACTTTTAACACCACAAACACTAAAGCTTATTTTTATTTGTTATTGTGCAGTCGCTGTTTATTTTATTTTTTTTGTGGTTTTTTTTCAAATCATTTTCGAGTTATTTGATCAAAAGCAGACCTTCCTGTCACCCAAATCCCAACTCCTCAGCTGTCGTCCACATAGAATAAACTTGTTAATAAAAACTATCCTTAGAAATAATATAAATAAGCCAATGATATTAAAATCTTGATTATAAGCTACCATGTGCTGCGCTTCTAATTTGTTCAGTCCTTGTTTCATTTAGATTCATCCCAAATGTCTGAACCCCCTGAAGAATTTACGACGTCTAGGAATCAAGCGTATTCTGGAATTCTTTACGGACTTTGAGACCTATCCCTTCTCTGCTGAAGAACTTGATGCTGTGTTTCAAGCAGTGATATGGCCCCAGGTAAAAGGACAAACGTTTTCTGTGTGCTCTTAAAGTCTACTTTGTTTTTGCTGTTCTTCTGAGTGGAAAAAAACATCACTTCAGCAGTTCCAGAGTTTGATCATTATCTGCCTTCTGTGAGGAATGACTGCTTGGTTGAAATGTGATAAGGTTTGCAGAATATGCCTGTTTAAACCAAACACAGTCGTCATCATTTTAACTAACCTCTTACTAAAGATATTTTAAAAATAGCAATGGGTTGTTAGAAAAACCTTCACGTGAAGCTTATACTACAAATATGGGGCCTACTCACTCAACATGTAGCTCTGACTCCTGCCAAGTTGTAGATATTTTTTTTTCCAAGTCCCCTATTTTACCCTAATTTAGTAAATATTTTTTATTGATCCACTGCTATTCAGTATTTAGCAAATAAACCTCATAGAGCCTAGATTACTTTAGTCCTTAAGCAGGCGAGTGGCCTTCACAGAGTAACAGAAAATGTTATTTTCTAGTCTGTCTTCAATTCCTATTTTATTTATTTTTTAGCACATTTCCGATAAACGTCACCCTTTGAACTTTTGAATGTTATACTGGGGAGATAAATGACGTTGTTATTCCAGGGTACAAAATAGGTTTATTCAATAAACCATGTAATGTCAAAAATGTTAAATAGAGCTTTTGAAGAATTTTTCCCCCTTGACTGATTTACCTATGACTTGCAGTACCCTATTCAATTCCTGACAATTCCCAGTTTAGTAAATAACCCTGAAGCTATGGCGAATGGCAGAGCTTTAATCAGCTTATGCTTACCATACCTCTTCCATCAGCCATCATTCAGCCAACATACACAAAAGCCAAGGGGGGATGGGGGAGTATCTTTAGTTAGATGGATCTATAGAGAATCCAATGATTTCATGGACCCTTGAATTGCATTCTCAATTATTCACAAGATTACAAAGATGACATGGCTGCCGGCATCTTTACCTGCCATTGTATCTGGCATAAAATGAAGTATTCCCTGCCTTTTAATGTATTTCTTTCTAGTGCATTAGAACTTCAGTGTGTTTCTTAATAAATTTTCACTTTAAAGACAAAGGTTCAAGACCAATTTAGTGCTTGAAATGTGTAAAGTTTGACCATGGCCACATGTTATAGATAATAGAAATAAAATATATTGTTGGCTAGTTGTGTGAACCAAGTTGTATAAATGTGGTAATACAATTTTTCACCACTGTGGTAGATGCTCTGTTTTATTCTTCTGTGGCACCTGTATTATATCATTTTACTTTTAGATTCTGCTTACTCTTTGTTTCCATACATGTATATTGTATTGCTGCTGGCTAATTCAGTGTATTTTGCTTGTTTTTTTTTTTTACATGGCTCAGATTAATAGACTTGCTGCTGAGAGTCAGTACTCTCCCTCCCTCGTGCTGAAGCTTGTTCATGTTTGGAGCAAGGATGCCAGGTAATGAAGAGGCTGTTTAAATGTCCCGTAAAAGCATTAATAGTCCTCAAAACTCATCTCTTCAGAAAAGCTCATGAGTAATTTCTACTTCACAAACATATCTCTTGTCTCTTCTATAGGACCAGAATTCACTCTCACCTCTAGTTCTGCTACTTTCCCATCTTGTTGTTTGGTTGCTATCCCTATCGATGCCCTTCCTATTATGTTTTTATAACTACCTCCTCTAGACTGTAAGCTAGCTTGAGCAGAGTTCTCATCAACCTATTGTTCCTGTAACATTTTGTAACTGACTCATTTGTTGTTAAACTTATTCCGACGTGCTTTGCAATATTATAAAAGGTACCAAACCTTTTATAATATTGCAAAGCACGTCGGAATAAGTTGGCGCTATATAAATGCCAATAATAATAGCTGTGTTGAAGTCCGTATGAATGTTTTTCTTATGGAGACTGGAGTGTTAAAAGGAAGCTATCATCAAAGTCTTGTAATGCAGAAATTGAGGCTGCGATCTTCCCCATCCTACCCTTCACTGTTTTGCAGAACATGGTAATACAGTCTTCTTAGCCTTCTATTGCTTATTTATACTGTAACTGTACAGGAGAAACCATACCTCCACTTTCTTTTCTCCAACAAAAACAAGTATGTTACTAAACTTTGGACAACCGAAAGACCCTGGACCATAAGCTCCTCCTTTTTAGCATTATGTACTTTGATGAAAGTCCTCTTTCATAAAACTTGTATTTGAATGCAAATGACTTAGGTCTGTCTTGTTCTGCATTTTAAATTTATGGCATATTTATTTTTTGAGCTTTTACCTCTTTCCTAGTATCAACTGAACTGCCAACAAACATTAAAATAATTTGTACCCCAATAAAATGTCCCCCCTTGTGATCTGATTAAACTGGACTGGGTGGATTATAGATATTGCTTTTATCTGTTCTAGATACTTTCCATTGGTTGCCAAGCAAAAACCGGAACAGCCTACATATGATATACTTCTTAATGTGTTTGCCCTACTCTCAGCAAAAAGTGTATCGGAAGCCACTGCAAGTGTTGTGATTGACATAGCGGACAATCTCCTAAACAGTCCAGACTTTGAGCCAACAGAAAGTCTGTGCAGCTTAGTGGTAAATGACTGTTTGATTCCAGATGCTACTGTAATGAACGCAGGTAAGAACAAGTCCACTGGTCACATGGAAGCGCAATAGGTCGTTTTGACATTGTTGCAATTGCATGTTGGATTGATAGTTTCCTAATTAATGCTCTAATCTCCTTGTTATAATTTAGAGGCTCCAACCATTGGTATACGGTTGATCCTGCCGCATGTCCCTGCCATTCTTCAGTATTTGAACAAGAGTATGCTGAATGCTGAGAAAATGAGGAAAAAGAAATATAGCATGCAAGTTAGCAAAGAACTAAGGATCCTCTCAAAGTGAGTTGATTGCCTTTAACGTTCTTTATGGCTCCTTAAGGGTCTGAGTGCATGTATGTCTAATAATAGAATCTGCTGCAATCGCTTAACTCAAAGTAAAGAGTATCTCTTAAACAAGGTATGTGATATTTTTCTCTGAAGAATTACCACCTCTATATGCCTATATTTTTTGTTATAACTTTTTATTCATAAGTTTTTATTTTCGAGAAATTACAGAAGAGAAAAAAGATGGTTAGTTGAGACAGTGTCACAAGAGATAAGAAGGCAGAATCATCAATTCCATATTATAGCATTTGTTTTTTGGTTCTAGCCTGTAGAAGCTCCTGTTTGGAGGTTTTGCAGTAGACAGGCCGGTACCAAAGGCGATTCATTCTGCCGTTACAAGAAATGGTGATCAACAGTTTTTAACAAGTTTAACGTATATACAATAGTATTTTATGAAAGTAATTGCAGAGTAAGTTACACACTCAAATATTGATTTCAAATATTGTTTTCCCAAGTATCGTAATCTTGGGAGACGGATGTATGTCCACTATGGAGCCTTGTGCATGCTATTACTTTAAATGCCTGAGGTTCTCGTAAGGATTATCTGTGTATGAGGCAATTGTCTTTATGTGATGAGTTTGTTTGGGGTGGTAGTTGCAGGATGTGAGCAAGAGTCAACCCTCCATTCGGGAGATGCTGCATCCCGGTGTACTGGGCTCAGGGATGATGGATTGATTGTTGGGGTAATATGTGGGAAGGGAGGGGGGAGAGAGGGGAAATAGTAGAGAAGAAAAACAAAAAGGAGGAACATGGGGTGTAAGGGAAAGACTCTTGGGCGTTCTATATGCCTTCTTTTAATACTGTCCGGGTCAGCATTTTAACTGGGACAGTCTGTAAATCTGTCAGAAAAGTAGAATGTGGAGGACTGAACTTGAATGATATAATATGATATAACGTCTATGTTAATTATCATAATAATTATTTAGAATGACAAATTCTTGCTAAAACTAGAACAAGTCAAACAGGGATTAGTGATACTTGCAAGCGATTTTAACTGTATACAAGATCCACCTATGGATAAACAAATTAGCAGGCGGAAACAATAGATAAGAACACAATAAATCAAGCAGCAAGACTTTAACCCCTTAAGGACCAAACTTCTGGAATAAAAGGGAATCATGACATGTCACACATGTCATGTGTCCTTAATGGGTTCAAGAGGGCATCCCTGATGGGTATCTGGAGGACCTTTCATCCTAAGGAAAGGGACTTCACTTGTTTCTCTAAAACACACTGTGCTTATTCTAGAATTGATTTCTTTTTGGGAGACATTAGGGTGGTAGAATTAACAAAATTATCAAAGATAATAACCATTCCAAGGTCTGACCGTAACGCTGTATATATGGAATGGAAACAACAATTCCATACAATAAGATCAGACTGGAAATTACAAGGCCGACTTCTTCTGCCGGAGGGGAATAAAAACTATATTGCACATATGATGGCATATTACTTTTCAGATAATTTATATTTTGGAGTACCTCCAGACATTAAATCTGTTATCAGAGTGCGTTTGATAAAATTGGCAGCACAATGACATAAAAAAAAGTCTCTTATAATTGTATGTCAAATTAGCTCAATATACCAATGAAAATAAATTTAAGCCAACAAAAAAGATAATAAAAGTAGAATCTGAAATGAATGAACAATGAATTAATAGAATACATAAAAATTTAGATATTTTAAAATCAAATTATTATTAGAGAGGTAACAAGGCAGATAAACTATTTTAACTAACAAAATTAAAATCAGAAGTGCAAAAAATCATAAAAATAAAATAATATTACATATGCATTTAGACAATTATAAATCACAAGGATGGTATGAGAGAGAAGCAGACAGTATTAAATCACCTTTTAACCTGATCAACTACCTATGGCCAGTTAAATGTATAAAGAAGAATTATCTTAATGGGGTAGAAAATTTAATATTACAAAAATGTGTTGAATTTTTGGAATTGTTTTAAGAGAGAGGTAAACTTAAATAACAGATTTTTACCATCTCTCCCGATTACTCCTTTGATGAATACGATAGAGGATCTGGATTTGTCAGTATGGGTTCAGCAGGGCATTACTAAAATGTCTATGCTATGGAATCAATCAGGTCTTAAAACCTTTCAAAATGTACAACAATCCTTCAATATACCACATCAGGAAATATTTAATTATATTAGAATTAGTCGGTTTTTTTTAGACTTTAACATAAAGGAAAACTTCAAATGAAATAGTGGATAAATTAAACAATATTATTTAATTAGGAAAAGATACAAAATTACTTTCCAAATGTATTGGCATATTACAAGCTATTAAAGGAAACATTATCCACACGGCAAAAGATAGATGGACTAAAGACATAAAAAAGAGATAGACATCACAGAGTGGTACGCCGCGTTACAAACAGTATATTTATCAGTCCACTGTCGTAATATAATGGAGACCCACTATAAGATCGTAAATAGGTGGCATTTAACACCACAAAAAATAAATAAGATGTATCCTCAAGATAGAAGCCTTTGTTGGAGATGTGGTTCGACCACTGCTGACGAACTACATATATGGTGGGATTGCCCTTTAATTAAATCATGTGATATACTGTTTGTATATATCAATAAGCTCTTAGGACTGAAACAGGTGTGGACACAAGAGATGGCGATTTTACCTCTAAAATTACCATCCTTACCGAAAAATGAAAGATGGTTTCTGATCCATATGTTGATGGCATTTATGTGTTCTATTGCTTTAAATTGGAAAACTTCTAAGGTCGAATTATGGCCACAAATTAAAGAACGTGTCAAATTTCAGTGTAGAATGGAACATGGGATTTCACCTAATTGTTGTGTTAACCCAAACAAATATCACATCTGGGATAACTGGATAAAAGTCCTAGATACGATGTCAGAACCGGGGAGTTAAGACCCAGAGTAGAGTTGAGTTGACATAAGTATATAAAAGCCTTTTCTCTGGTCGAGCCTTCTATATATTGCATTAAGGGAATATGGATAGTGCAATTATCTTCACATTGTATGTATATATGTATGCCTAGTATATATGTGTAATCTTTGATATAATGAATTAAGATAATGGAATATGTATTTTTTTTTTTCTATATTGAAAACTAGTAAAATTTATAAAAAAAAAAAAGAACCTACAGAATGAATTATATAATATGATATAACGTCTATGTTATCATTTCAAACATTTAAATACATGTCGAACATGCAGGGGTAATCCTTTTTGTATTTGGTTTCCTCAATTATATCTACTTGGTCCACAGGATCAGCAAGTTCATCCAGGACAGAGACCAGAGTAATCTACTCATCAGCCTTCTAATTTCTTACTTACATAAGAGGAACACAGCTCAGGTGTGTAATTCAGTGTTAACAGACTTCTTCTTCACAAAGACTCTAGAACAAAACTTCATGTTTTCACTTAAACACAGCTGGCAAAATATAATGTAAACCCTGCTGATCCGGTTGCATTATGTTTGCGTAAGTGAGTTTTGCACATTTTTTTTTTTTTAGTTCTTTAAAATGTAGTATAACATTTTCAGTGTAGTAGATTTATGCAGAGTATGGTCATGTGTTCATTGTCCTGTTTTGGTTTGTTTTAGGACACCGAGGTTGATATTTTGGAAACCCTGCAGAATTTGTTAAGGCACTGTACAAATCCTATGAGTTTCCTGAAACCATTGGCCAAGCTGTTTGCTGTGATTCAGAACAAATTGTCTCGTCAGATCCTCTGCACAACTTTCCAGGTATGGCCTCTTGGTAATTGCGATTACATTTCTGTTCTTTTGTTTATTTGTTATATGTATTTTTTTTTTTAGTCTTTTTACGTATCCTCGTAGCAGATTATTTCAAGCCCATTTCCCTTCTTGGCTTTTGAAATATGATTTATTAAATACTTACACATATATATTCCTAACGCTATAGTGCCCCAGTCACTGTTTAGGAGACCTGGCTACAGTGGTTAAAAAGACGTGATTTACTTACCTTTCAGCCCTCGGATCGCTGGTCTCCTTCGTGTAACTCTGCCTCTTTAGCTGATATCATTGTTGATGATCTCAGTCAACTTATTGCTTTCCCATAGGAAGGCATTGGGGGGCTAGTGCACAGCTGACTAATCTGCTATTTTATGGAAGCACCCCTAGTGTCTTATGACAGCCACTTGAGGCAGTTACAGAAATGTTTTCAACTGCATGGTAAAAAAGTGCAGTGGGGGCGGGAGGCACATAGAGGTGAAGCGGACTGGGTGCCTATATTGTTCCTTTAAGAACAGTGCTTTAGAAAAGAAACAAACCCCAGGTCCACTGTGAAGCAGTGTATTTGATAATGTACCTTAATCAGTAGAGATATATATTTTTTTCATCTCACCACAACTTAAATTGCATTTGCAGACTGCTACACCCAGATTCTGGGTATACATTAGCGGTTTAAATACGGCTCTATTCTAAAATTCGGTCTTGATCAAGGGTCAATCAACTAATTTTATTGGGAAAACAGACAGGTTTATATACACAGACCCCTAGCATTTTGTCTCCATTCACTACAAGGTATGCCTTCCCAGACACCTCTGTGTCTTGAAGATAACGGAGTCAGCTCTCGATTAAACTAATTATCTTTAAAACTAATTATCTCCTGGACACAGAAAAATCCAGAAAACACATACAAAAAAGCATTGTACCTGCACATGTTTTATAACCCCGTAAAGGCCGGATCCGAGCGCCCATTCTGTGAAAATAGCACTCGGATCCATGCGGAAATGTCCAATCGACACTCGTCACCATATCACGGTCTTTTACCGGGAGCTCTCTCCTTCTAGTAGGCAGGGAGGAGGGGAAGTGCTTATTCTCTAATGAGTGCTCTCCTAGCTTGTGTGGAAGGGTTAAAACAGGGTATCCATCTGACTGGGTCGGGCCATAGTAAAGTGGCAGAGCCGGAGTCACAGGAAATTTGGTAGTAACTCCTGCTGGAGGTAAAACTTTACTCCTGCTCTCTAGAACGGGGCCGTAAAAATAGTTGTTTTTTTAAGTTAGGGGGCACAGAGAGGAGGGGGGAAGATGGAATGGCAATTTTTGCCAGTGATTAACAGTCTTTTTGGGCACAGTTTCTTACACTCTTAGAGCCATAATGCTGGTAAAGCATGGGAGATGTGGCTAACAACATCTGGAGTGTCGAAGGTTGCCTACCCCTTTTGTAGTAGCTGTTTATAACAATATTTTAGTCATGAGATATATTTTTATTATTGCTATTATTTTTTTCCATGTATTGCAAACTTCTGAAGGATGTATCTTATACAAACTTTTCATTATGTGTTTTTGTTGTTGTTATAAGATATTTAATGTTTTTTTTTTTTCAGGTTTTATCTGAACTTAATCCTGAATTAGTATATGTCACAGATGTTGTTGCAAAGGTAAAGTGATATTTTTTACATCTAAGTACAATGCATCATGTACACTATCTATCCCCTACACTTTGGACATTTATTGGCACAAGTACGACTCTATAAACGTTTCTGGTTCATATAGATTAATTATTCTTTCTCTATGATTTCCAGTTGAATGCTTATGACAAAAGGCATTTGGATGAAATCCACTTTGATGTTCGCCTAACAGCTTTCCAGAATGCGACTTCCAAAGTCAAGGAGATGAAATCACTTGATGTTAACTACATCCTTCCAATTGTGTACAACTGTGTTTACACCATACAGGTACATTATTTGGAAAGAGCCTAATTTTTTTTCATTTTTTTTTTTTTTGTAAATAAAGAGATATTATTGAAATGTTTTTAATATAACTTATTGCCATAGTAGGCATTTTAGCACAAATGCCAAGAAAATCAAATGAAACATTGTGTAATTCATCTGGAATATAAAAGCTCCGTAGTAATTATAAACGTAAACTGATATTATTAATAAACATAAGAGCTGTAGCTCAGGAGGAGTAAAGGCTGAGGAGCTGGATAAGGAAAGACAAGAAAAGTGGGAGTAGAATGTAAGAGAAGGGGAGGAAAAGAAATTACAGGCAAGCAAGGAGGCAACTGCCGCTATGTGATAACAATGTTCCGGTTCAATCGGAAGGGAGAATCTAGGTTGGATTGTAAAGGAGAGAACCTAATGTATTGCAATAAATGTTTCTGCCTTGTTTTTATCTTTTTGCATATAAAAATTGAGGCAAGACAGAGCTGTAATCTGACTTGTTTTAAAGGGATACTTTAGTGGCAGGAATAAAAAATATTCCTGGCACTGCTACCCCCCTCCCTGGTGAATAAAGGGTTAAAAATACTTGATTAACTTACCTTACCAAGCATCTCCGACGTCCTGCGACAAGCGTGCGCATTAGACCTTCACATAGGAAAGGATTGATACAACGCTTACCTATGGGGAAAAGTCTTACGCTGGATGTCCTCGTGCAGAGCGTGAGGATGTCCAGCGTCCGATACCAGGCGAACGGAGGCGCCCCTAGTGGCTGTGTGGGCCACTGGAGGCGGACTTAGTGCTGCAATATAAACATTGCGGTTTCTCTGGAACTGCAAAAAAGGGACACTGCACCCAGACCACTTCAAATAGCTGAAGTGGTCTGGGTGCCTATAGTATCCCTTTAATGAAGAGTTGCATTAGTCTGTATACATACAAAAAAAAAATGTTTTGTTTTTTGTAAAATCTGAAAATGATTTATAAGCTTGTCTTTCATCAAAGCCTAGAGGTGATAAGTACTATTTAAATCAAATCATATTTTCCAGCTATATAACATCAATATATGTTTCATTTATTTATTGTTTTTTTGTTTTAAACAGATCCTACGTTTATAACAGTATTATTGAGATATATAATTTGTTTTACAACATATGCTCACCTTATTATAAATTATACTTTCCCTTTAGTTTGACCAGCAGCTATCACAAGAAATTGTAGATCTCTGTGTACCAATAACTTGTATTGTTTTGGTCTGTTTTATGGTATGCATACTAGTAGTTGAGTATTTCGTTTTCTTTTCTAGCTCGGGGAGATGACTCTCAGTGACAATTGCATCCTTTTCCTTCAAAGTGTTATTACGCAAATTGCAAACATGGAACACACGGAGAAGGAATATCGAGAGATCGTACAGTGCATCCTGCTGGTCAACTTGAGAACACATCTCAAAAGCAAAGAGGAGGTAATTTCACAGGAATGCACATGGGCAAAATGTTTCTTAGTGTAGAAGATCAGTAAAGCTTAAATAGATTTTTTTGCTTAGCAGTGATACTGGTATGTTTAACACATTGTTGAAATAACAGATTAATATCAGGAAGTGATAGCTAAATAGCTTGGTGTAGATCCTTCCAGTCACAACACACACTGAGTTTTTGTTCTCAGATAATGCACAACAAACAAAACGTGTATTTCCCATTACGCAGAATGTTTAATTTGTTTAATATATGGAAATACATTAAACACATGCTAGGGTGCCCACTATGAATACCCTTTTCCCTCCGGATCAAAACACATGCATAGCAACACAACACAAGAGCAAATTAATAAGAGAATGCATGGCCTCCATTGACAAAGGCCTTCGTCCGAAACATTGGGAGGGTCTCTTATTGTTTTGGTGTTGCCTCGTCTCTGTTGATTATACCTTGTGGAAGTAGTATGTGATCCATTGGTTTGTTGCTGTTTACTTGTCTATCTTATGGAGAACATTGTGTCTTTGAATATGTTTACACTAACGGACTGATTAAGTTGACCACTTTTGTCTAGATATTTATAGGTCTGGAATTTAGGACTTGTATTTACCAAATATCTGTTACAATATTAGTCATTTTGGATGTTTTTTTAAATGTTGGATTATAAATTAAGTGTTGGATTATAAATAAAGATTATTTTTAATATAGAGGTAATATAGAGGCTGTGATTGTATGTTGACACTTGTATTTCCCATTATCAGGAAGGACCGTACAGTTTAACTAAGAGTAAATGTTTTAATCACAAATAACTTGACATTAAACTACATTTCTCAGCATTGTTTCCCAGAGGGCAAACGTTGGACTGCCCTGACCTAGGCTCATGTCAGTGTGTGGAGTTTATTATGGTTACTTTTAAAGTTATTTCTCTCAACAGAGTGTTCAGCAAGACTACACCACCCTGCTTTCCAGGCTGATTCGAGCTTTCCCAAAACATCCAGATTTTGCAGATTTAGTCCAGCTTACAGACTACAACGATCCAGAAATGGACTTCTTTGAAAACATGAAGCATATTCAGGTACTTGGAAGTCTCATCATATTGAACAAAAATAGAGGGGGATTTAGAAACTATGACTTTGTTCATGTGAATTAGCATCAGAAATGATTCCACTTTTTAAATGATTTATCTACAGAAATTATCAGTAATGTCTATGGGAATTTTTGTAGATAAATCATTTGAAAAGTTTGTTTCCTAACATATTGGAATAATTTCTGATGCAGATTCAAACAAATGAAACCGAAGTCTATGTTCTGGGTGTCTATGTTGTATTATACAATTGATTTGTGTTTACTTTATGGAAACTAGAGTAGTGAATGTTTGATTTGACCTTACCGGGAGTGGAACCAATGGAACTGAGCTTGACTTACGGCATTCCTTTTTTGCAGATTCACAGGAGAGCGCGTTCATTGAGAAAACTTGCAAAACATCTTGTGGAAGGGAAAGTGGTATTGTCCTCCCACTCTCTCCAGAGCTTCATTATGCCGTATGCCATCAGCACTCTGTTTGATGAAAAAATGCTCAAGGTATGTCACTAAAATAATGTAATCTAATATTCAGTTTTTGAACTTGGTTGCTTGATCCTGTAATAACCTACATGTCATGCCATCTATTTTATGATTGTATACTCCCTTATAGTGCTCTTTGTTTTTTAATGTTTGAGTTAACACCGTGAACAGTGAGGTGTATTGTCATTTGCCATGGAAATGTGTCAGCTGTGTCCCTGCCATTTATATGTAATTTGGTAATTTAGCCTGATCAGTGCCTCAGGTCTCATTCTTCATACCGTCAGTTAAAAACACAGTTTATTACCTCATACTTCATTGTAAGTATTCCTTTTTTAGCTTAGCGGGAAACTCTCAATACGGTAGCATCCTCTGGTTTTTGGATTGTTTATAGTGAAAGAAAGTTTCTGACTTCTTTCTCTATGTTGGAACTAACTGCAGCAACCTGCCAAGTACATCACAGGGGGAACTATGCAGCCTCCTCTCAGTACATGTACTTGTATGTTGTGTACCTGCCTTGCACACAATATCTATGTCCTCACTACTTCAAACAAGACTGTCTTGTAGCATTGTATCAGAGAGTTGAAGTTAGCCCAAGTTCCATCAAGCACTAATCATAAAGAAAAAAAATCTACATGAGTGAATATATCTGTACAAGCCACATCACAACTACTATTACCTTGAGTAAATATTGCATAATTTTCCTTACTACATATCCAATAATCCACTGGCAGGAGAGTATTGTTTAAACCTGACTTTCGATAGAAAACCATAACAGCACAAGGATTAGCTGAAACACTTCAGCTTCCTGGTAATGTGTTGACAAAACTTGAAAGGTGAGTTATATATTTAAATTTTTTCTTTTCTTTTTCTTTCTTTCTTTCATTTTTAAAATTTTGTTTTATCAGATTTAAAATATCAAATCCAATTTGGAGTTTTCTATTAAAGGATCACTATAGTGTCAGGAAAACAAAGCGGTTTTCCTGACACTGTAGTGCCCTGAGCGTGCCCCCACCGCTGGGCTGAAGGGGTTAAAATCCCTTCACCAGCTTACCTTATTCCAACACCAGGCTACCTCAGCGCTGGTGACCTCTCCTCCCCTGCTGACGTCAGCGGAGCTGTCCGACGTCACAGCATCGGCATGCGAATGCACGGCAAGTGCCACGCGCGCATTCAAGCTGTCAATAGGAAAGCATTTCTCAATGCTTTCCTATGGACGCTCTGCGCGATGGAGGCATAATATGCCTCCAGCGTCGCAGATGCGCCTCTAGTGGCTGTCCGAACCCCAAATGTAAACCTAGCAGTTTCTCTGAAACTGCTATGTTTGCATCTGAAGGGTTAAAACCCGAGGGACATTGCACCAAGACCACTTCATTGAGCTGAAGTGTTCTGGGTGACTATAGTGTCCCTTTAAAGCTCAAACGTTGTACTGTGCAGTGCATGACAGCAGATACATAAGTGTGAAATGCACATTGATTTTTTTTTTTTGCAAAACATTTCTAAACACTCACCCCCCCCCCCCCCAGCCCCCTCTGATTTTGAATATTTGTTGACTTTCTTTTTTTTTTTTTTTCAGCATGAACATATGGTGAATGCTTCTGTGGAGATGGTGGGATCTGTATGTAAACATCTCGCGTGGTCTGCATACATGTATCAATTGAAGCATTTCATTCACGTTCTTCAAACTGGTCAGATCAACCAAAAAATGGGAGTGAGGTAGAGCATCTGTTTCTTTTCATATATTTAAATCCATACTAAATAAATTATTACAGTATAGTTTCTCGAGTAAACCACTCCTGCCCATTTTGATTAGACTAAAAGTCCCACTTCTCGGCCTACGTAACACCTTGTTTTACACACATTGAGATGAAGGAATTCCAGAATATAAGTTGGCTCAGGTCTTCACTTTTAATGTACGGCATTACCTCTATCATTATAATTCTTGGAAATTCTTAAATTGCTGGGTTTAGTTTATGGCCTAAGTATTACTGGTGTTTATTAGTTATCTAGTCATTTGTTGACTTGTAGCTTGTAGAAAACAGTTTACTTCCTGTGTTTCATCATTTTTTTTTTCTTCACACAAAGTTGCAAAGTAGTACATTATGGATTTTGTTCACAATTGGAGGAAATGACAAATATATAGGATTATTCGCTATTTTTAATATAAATTAAAGTCCAAAATTGCCAAAATGAGGAAGCATAGCTGACTTGGAGAATTTCTCGAATTCAGCTTTTTTGGCCTTAAATTTTGAAATTCACTCTGAATTCTTGACATGTTTTCACTTTAGTAAATGATTCGTTGTTAATATTTTTCTGTATTTAATTTGTGCTGCTTTGCAATGATTGTCTTTCTTTGTGATTTGATAGCTTGCTATTGACTGTGCTTGACGCGTTTCACTTTGACCACGCAACTCTAGAAAAACAGCTGCAAGCTGCGGAGAATACTGAAAGTGAGTACAAATTAAACTATTGCACAAATTATTGCTTTATAAAGAATTGACTGCGGGTGTACTAAAGCTGTGTAATTACTGGGATATATACATATATATTTCTTAATCAAATCTGGTTTGTTTCTTTAGCTTATAGTCTGTCTTTACATTAAGCTTTGAGAAAAATCAGGCCTGATAATAGCTTGAGTGAAGCAGACATTGCAAGTTGGTTAGTATTTATATCAAACACAAAAAGCACATTTCAACTTGCTATTAAATACTCAAAAAATGATCAGTTTTCCACATGAGCAGAGCAAACTCTACCTGAGTTCATGACATTTGCCAGCAATATCACCAAACATATACAAATGGTTCCTCATGGAATAAAGAGAAATATAAGCACTCTTACAACATAATAGTGTAGTAAAACCGATAACACAACAATACACGTGTCTGCTGTATCCAAAGTATCTGTTTAATGGAGCAGGCACACATTTCTATGTCATCTTGGAACACAGCATGCCACATATTATAATTCCTACTGCTATTAAAAGTATTTTATCTTGTGATGTAATTTTAAAAAAAGTGCGATATTGGCATGTATATTTTTTTTGCTAATATTATAATCCTTTCGTGTTGATCGTGAGATCATACAATTAATGACAATGACGACAGTAGTATAGTATGGTTTTAAAGGGACACTGCAGGCACTCAGCTATTTTATCTCTCTGAAGTGGTTATAGTGTCTTTAATCACCTGACGCTGTCCTTCCATTCAACATCAAACTGTTTTTACCGCATTTAATGCTAAATGAGTGTACCAAGTAGCCCATTCCCTCTGTGCTGGTTGGACTAAGGAGGAAGTGTGTGATTGGCTGAGAGTGGCAGCTGACTGATTTCCGTGTATTTCAGCACTCATTGTTGGTATGAATTGGTATGGCTAGAAGGAAGTGTTAATTCTCTGACTTAGCTGTACCCCCAGCGAGGGCCTGGGACCCTAATGTATTGCTAAACTGCTCACAAATGGTTTAACACTGAGTGGATGGACAGTGCCAGAGGACTGTAGGCACTGTAACCAATCCAATGAGATGGAATGGTTATAGTGCCTATAGTGTTCCTTTAAGTGAACAATGTTTCTAACGTTACCGTAACCAGCAGAAAAAGTCTGTGATATTATTAGATAAGGATCGTGTTGAAAACATACTAACAATGACAATACCGGAGAAGTTCAGAAAACCATGTCAATCACATTCTGGTGCTGAATTGTGATATTTATATAGTTTTTTTTTTTTTCCTACCATTTTGCCTAATTTAATTATTTAATTATTTTTGTTTTGTGTTTCCCTTCCAATTTACTAATTAAGGTGGAATGGAAACCGACCACATGGAGGATGAGGATGAAACCATGGAGATGGATGATGAGCCCAAGGATGATCTAGAGATGGACCCTATGAATAGTGATCAAGCCAATGTCCCTACTAATGAGTCTCCTGCAGAACAACCAGAAGTCAAAAAAGGGAACAGAGCGTATAACTCTGTACCGAAAACCAAGGAAGAGCTGGTTTCTCTGATCAAACATATTCAGGAAACGGTCTCTCATAACCTATTACCAAAGCTACAGAAGTGCCTTGATGCAAAGGTTACTACCTACATTTTATTTTCATTTTTCATTTTTTTTCTCCCATATTATAAATGTACAAAGGAACTAGCATTTCTTAAGTTATTTTGGAGGAATCTATAACTTAGGGCGGTTTGTTTTGGTGGAACAATATTTTGTATGAGATCATTATTGACTTTTAAATTTAATTGTTTTCTTTTCAAGTGATTTGAAATTAAGAACCATTTGATATTGCTTTTTTTTTTGTCAGTTGATGGTTGTGTTCGAGTTAGTTTCATTCTGGCCTCTGTTTCTTTTTATAGATTAAGCGGGACGAGGAGCATAAAATGGTGAAGTCCAAATTTGTTAATGAAGAGGAGGTAGTGCGGGTTCCAATAGCATTTGCCATGGTGAAGTTAATGCAGACACTGCCACAAGAGGTCATGGAAGCCAATTTACCCAGGTACTACATATTCTTTTATGGTTTATTTCAGGATTGTGCCAAATTAAAACTTAAATATCTTACGATGCGCGCCCTCTTTTTTTAAAGTAATTTTAAATGTTATGGCATTTGATTTGTGTTATGTATGGGTTAGGTGAATGCGTTGTGATCATATATATCCATGTATGTGTGTGGTCTGTGTATATCGTGTGTGTTATGTTTTTGTGTGGGATGTCTCTGGTGTTATGTGAGTGCAAATATGGGCTGTAAGTAGTGTTGTGTATGCATTGTTATGCGGGCTGTTTGTGATGCTGTGTGAGGTTTTGCGTGTGTTATCTGTCTGCATGTGACTGGCTTGTAATATTTCTACGTGTGTACGTGGCCTGCCTGTTTTATGCGTGTGTGTACAGTGTGTATGTGTATTGCTTATAGGTTTCGTATATGTGTGTATGTGGGCCAGCTGTGATGTTAAGTATGTGTTTTGGCTGCTTGTAGTATTTGGTGTGTGGTAGTGGTAGGGGCCGTATTGTACTTTGTGTGTGTGTTTGTATATATGGGATGTTTGGGAGGCTGTCTGTATTGTTACATGTAGGTTGTGTTGTTGGGGTGGGGACCTCTTTACTTAAATAAACGTGTTATAAACTTACCTTTACTCCGGGACTCTGCTGCACGCTGGGCTAGTTTGGGAGATATTGTGTTCTCCCCATGTGATCCATTCAGGTCTGCAACCTCATGTACTATAGGTTTCCAACTTGTAGTTTGTTTGCTGCCAACTGCTGTGGGTATGCCATCATAAAAGTTGTCTTGTTGAGCATGTTGACTAGGTGCCTGCCTTGTTTTACATATATAGAAAATACAAGAAGGGTTAGGCACTCCAAGGTTCAGAAACGGCAATTTATTGAAGCCCAATGCCATACAGTGTTTCTACCAACATGGTCTTTATCAAGCTATCAAATACGCATACCACAGATATTTATAGTTTCTTAAATTAATCCAAACAATAATCCATGTAATCACTGATTATTTTTGATTAAGTGAATTTATGTGCCTATAAATTATTTGTGGTATGTGTATTTGATAGCTAGATAAAGAACGTATAGGTCGAAACGTTGTGTGGCATTGGGCTTCGATAAATTGCAGTTTCTGAACCTTGAAGTGCCTAAACCTTTTTGTACTTTCTACATACTATTATTGGGACCTGGTTCTGAGTCCCGGTTTGGTTGCACCCTAGCTCAGAGTGATGGGATAGAGTGCAGTTCCATATTGTTTCTTGAAATAGTTTTACATATATATCAAATGTGCTTATGTACTGTAGTACAATTACAATAATTTATATAGCTCCAACATATTCTGCAGCGCTGTACAATAGGTAAACCATAACAAAACATGTTGGACATATTGGAAGACTAGGTGAAGAGGCCCTGCCACAACGAGCGTACAAGTTAAAAGTTGTAGACATTTGTCCTTTTTATCAGGTTAATACCCCTGAACGGCAAACAAATCAAAAGCAAAAGGAAATCCACAGATTCTACATAAAAATGTAATGGTCTCACCCTGGCCTGCCAAATTACTTGTTTGCTTTTCTCTTTTTAGTATGGCGCCAAGAATGAAATGCATTTAATAATGGACACTATTACCTATAAAATTAATTATTAATATAAATACTGAGACTCGCCATGTTCTATAAGTAACCGTTACTTTATTTTATTAAATAGTGGGATATATTAATATTAGGAATTCTATTATTTTTTTTATCGGCCTTCCAAACACGTGACTCTAACAGAATATTGTTGTGAATTCAAAGTGAATTTCAAATTTAAGGCCAAAATTGGAGAACTGGACACATTCACCAAGTCAGCTCTGCTTCCAGCACGGCTACTTTGGCTTTAAATATAAATTTCAGTTTCAATTTCTAACAGTTTTTACTTTAACTCATAATGAATGTATGAAAACTACTGTCATTTATATATATATAGTAATCTTCTGTTGGTGCAGAATTATCACCTTTCTATATCATTCTACAGGAGATGATTATCTTCTCTGAATTGAAATTTGGTTTCCACATTATTGACTCTGAATATTCATATTTTTGTTTCAGTGTCTTGTTGAAGATCTGTGTTCTTTTGAGGAACAGAGCACAGGAAATTCGTGATATTGCTCGAAACACGTTAATTAAGATTATCGAGACTCTCGGAGCTCGATACTTGCATTATGTACTGAAAGAGATGCAAGCTGTGCTTGTCAAGGGATATCAGGTAAAAAAGATATTCGTGAATCGTGATTTTCATATATTTCTTAACACTATATTATGTGGTGTAAGTGCTCATTGATACCAGTGGAATTAAACCAACTTTATTACAAAACGTTTTTCATTGATTGTGTTTGTTTTCATTTTTTTTTTTTTACAAGTTTGAATAACATTATTTCTTTATCATAAGTAACCAAAAACAAGAATCCTTTAGGGAGGGATTATTTTAAATTGCATTTAGAGGCAGGCGCTTTAATTAGTATTTTGGTGATTTAGTCCTAGCCGCCTGCACTTTGCATCTATTTTGGCAGTATAGTTTTACCCAAAGCCGATATCACCTACAGCAGGGGTATGCAACCTGCAGCACTTCGGATGTTGCTGTTACTGCCATAATACTGGCAAAGCATCAAGGGAAAGTAAACCTGAAGGCTGTATTTTTGAGATGTTAATAGGAGCATGGACTGAAAAGGAAACCCACAACAATCTTTCATGTCAAGCCATTCTGTTATTAGCTTAGTAGGAACATGGTCTGAAGGGGCTTAACAGATCTGGGCAAAGTTTTCAAAGACGGTTTCAAGGACATTTTTGCAGACACTTACAGACTTATTGACTAACTAGTGACTTAACAGGGATTTGGATTGAAATCAAATTTTATACCAAAATAGGTGATATTAAAACACAGCGGAGCAAATTTTGGGTGTTGTAGTCTAAAATTTGACTTGTGTAGCAGATATAAATGATTAGTTTAAGTATGCAGATTTAGAACTGGCAGGATGATCTATGGATACATACGTAAAGGCTGTTTTTAAATGTTATATTTACAAATGGTTTCATTCATTTATTTCCCTTTTTTATTTTTGTGAACTAATGCTGGTTCAATAGGTCCACGTGTTATCGTTCACTGTTAATCTTCTACTGAAATGCCTCCTTGGCAGCCTCAAAAGTGGAGATTTGGACGGCTGCTTGGAAACTCTCGTTCAGGTAGGAAATAATGTTTTGAAGGTTCATGCACATTTACATCATGCTTCTTGATATGTTCAGTTAAATGTAACTTTTTTTCTTTTCTTTTTTTTCTTTAAGTTAAATCTTTACATTTTCTATGTGCCTTTTTAGCTGCGCTTATTTATTTTTTTTAAAAAGATTTAACTTTTTTTACAATTCTAGTACAACTGTGGCTCCTCCCACTTTCTACTAGAGGAAACTTTTCCCAGACTGGCTGGTTCCATTGCAACGTTGCTCGTAATGTTGTCTTTTTGCTAAAACGTATTTGGCAAATATCTTAATATTACTTTTACCCATGCTTATAAGATCCTCTATTTGGTAATTAAATCCTTGCCTTCTGTCTGCTCTTTGCATTTATTTTTTGGCAGTATGGTTTTACCCAAAGCCGTTCTCACCTACAGAAGGGCTAGGCAACCTTCAGCACTCCATCTCCCATAATGCTGTTACAGCCATATTTCTGGGAAAGCATCAGGGGAGCTGTAGTCCGTGACATCTGGAATTTTGAAGGTTGCTTCCCCTGAACTACGGTCTGTATTTTTGTGATATCAATAGGAGCATGGACTGGAGAGGAAACCCACAGCAAACTCTCATGTCAAGCCATTTTGGTATTACCTTAGTAGGACCATGGTCTGTAGGAGCTTAACAGATCTGGGCAAATCTTTCAAGAACGCTGCAGATGCTCAGAAACTAATGTGTGACTTAACAGGGATTCAAATTGAGACCAAATTTGATCATCAATGTTATTGCTTGTTTTTGTTTTTTTCTTATTTCAAGTGTAAATGTGCCTTCCCTCCTCTTCTATGTTCCCTGCTCATTTATAACAGCCACCAACTGTGTAGGTCGACATGTCCACAGACTGTCTATGGGCCACACTCTTGATGGTAATTATAGCCACAAGTGAATAGTTATAACTGTGAAGTACATACATTATATATTTATAACTATAAATATTGTCAAAAACAAACAAACCATAAACTAGCGGAATAAAGTTGTGGTGAAAAACTCACACTCTTAAAATGTAATTTCCCCTTTGTGTTGTAGCAATGAGTAAGTTACAATGAAGCTAACATGCTTTGGAATAGGGTTAGGTTTCATCAGTTTATAATATTGATTTACATGAGTTTATACTCCGTTCTGAATGTTGACCCCCGTTTGTTTAGAATGTCAGTATCAACACGATCATTTGTTTGATTTGAAAAGCAACCCATTAAAATATTTACACAGTAACCAGAGTTTGTCCATTAACGTCTGAGCAATTTCATAGGGTTAGGTTTTCATCAGTTTAGAATTTGACTCCATCAGTTAGAATGTTCACTATAATTTGTTTACAATGTTGACTTACATCTGTTTGGCATTTTGACTCGCATCTGTTTAGAATTAGTTTAAAATGTTGACTCCCATCAGTTCAGAATGTTAACTGTCATATGTTTAGAATGTGGACTATTATCTGTTTAGTGTGTTGACTATAAACAGTTTGGAATGTTGTCTCCCATCAATTTAGAATGTTTACTCCCATCAATTTAAAATGTTTCCTGTCAGTTTAGAATGTTCACACTCATCGGTTTATAATATTGACTTGACATTTTATAATATTGACTTCTATCTGTGTAGAATGTTGTCTTCCATCAGTTTAGAATGTTGACTTCTATCTTTTTAGAATGTTGTCTTCCATCAGTTTATAATATTGACTTGACATTTTATAATATTGACTTCTATCTGTTTAGAATGTTGTCTGCCATCAGTTTAGAATGTTGACTTCTATCTGTTTAGAATGTTGACTCCCGTCATGTTGACTTTTTGGAAATGTTTTGTTTACTTTGCTCTAACTATCATCAATCATTTCATTTTAGACCGTTGTTCATTAATCCAGGAACTGTTGGGGTTTGCAAATTTTAGGCTGAGATAATCAGGCAGGAGAACACTTGTAATTTTGTTGTTTTGAGCTATAATCTGAACAATGTAATGTTGACTACCATCTGTTAATAATCAGTTCTGAATGTTGACTTCCATGTGCTTAGAATGTTGACTCCCTTTAGTTGCGAATCAGGTTAGAAAGTTGACTCCCGTCTGTTTAGAATATTGACTTTTTGAATAATTTCAGTTCACTTTTCCCTGATTCTCATTTACATTTATGTCCTAGGGATTTGTTCATTAAATCAGGAATAATAGGAAGAATTATCCCTTGCTTTACAAATGTATCCAAAAGCTTGTTTAGAATATATTTAAATTATCTGTTGGAGACCAAATTGGAAAATCTGAATTTTACTGAACTGAAATTACAGTAAATTGAAACCAATTTCTTCCGTTAGTGAGTTTAGAATTACAAACAGCTGTTATGATGATTAAAAAACAAGTACATATTTCTACTCTTATATGGTTCATTTTTCTCCTTGAGGACATAGATACTGACAGTCAATGTTTAAGAGACACAATTTAGATATTATTTATGACCGTATACATCCTATAATTTCATTTATGGGGCTCAGTTATGATTTTCTCCTTTATCCTGAGTGATTAGAAGTGTTTTGCCTGGGGGATTTTTCCTTTTACTTAAAGGGACACTCTAAGCACTAAAACATCTTTAGCTTAATGAAGCAGTTTTGGTGTATTTATTAAACTCTTGCACGCTCACTACTCAATTTTCTGCCGTTTAGGAGTAATACACACAGCCTTCGCGAAAAGGTTTCATTTTGCAGCACAGTGCATGTACTTTAGAAATTCTTATCTCTTCCTCTGTTAAATTAACTTTGCGCACACACAGGATGCTGTTGCGGGCTCTAGTTGACAATTAACAGAAGATGAGAAAAGGAATTCTAAATTAAATCAGAAAGTATGTCGAGAGACTGTGGGGACCTCAACAGGCGAAGGTGTTACTACTGTTGCATGAACAAAGTGATTTAACTACTAGATGGCAGAAAACTGAGCAGCGCCTCTGCTCAGGAGTATGACCTATAGACCAAAACTCGCTGTATAAAGCTAATGCTATTTTTGTTTAATATGTCCCTTACATCCATAAATATGTTTAATGTCCATTTTATGCATACTTTCCTTATTAATATGTTTGTATCTACTGAATGTCATGATGAATGCTACCTTATTTCACATTTTTCGGATAGGTGAGAATAATCCAATATTACTAGCATGGTAAATGTAATTTAAAGGACCACTATAGGCACCCAGACCACTTCAGCTTAATGAAGTGGTCTGGGTGCCTGGTCCAGCTAGGGTTAACCCTTTTTTTTTTTTATAAACATTGCAGTTTCAGAGAAACTGCTATGTTTACACTGAGGGTTAATCAGTGACATTGACAGCCGCTAGAGGCGCTTGCGTGCTTCTCACTGTGAAAATCACAGTGAGAAGACGCCAGCGTCCATAGGAAAGCATTGTAAATGCTTTCCTATGAGACTGGCTTAATGCGCGTGCGGCTCCTGCCGCGTATGCGCATTCAGCCGATGACGTCGCGATCAAGATGGAGAGGAGGAGGAAAGCCCGGCGCTGGAGAAAGGTAAGATTTTAACCCCTTCCTCTCTCCAGAGCCCGGCGGGAGGAAGACCCTGAGGGTGGGGGCACCCTCAGGGCACTATAGTGCCAGGAAAAAGAGTATGATTTCCTGGCACTATAGGGGTCCTTTAAGTATTAACAGCTATTGGTATTTACTTACTCACACAGTCACTGTTTCAATATAATATAAGATAGATTTAACAATGTATGTGAAACTGAACAGTATGAGTAAATATTGTCTTTTTTTTTCTTTCTTGAACAGATTTTTAACCACGAGCTCTTTGGAAATGTTGCAGAGGAAAAAGAAGTGAAAGGAATTGTCTCAAAACTCATGGAGGCACGGAGTAGCAAGAGTTACGATTCCTATGAACTTGTCGCTCAGTTTGTGGGGAAAGACCATGTCGTGAAAATGATTGTGCCCCTGAAAGAGGTGAGATGAGAGTCATTATTTAGATGTTATTGTACATGAATGTTCTTTAGCTACTTATAGTGAGCAATTCACTTTCATATATATCACCCTGATATTAATAATGATTTCTTTTGTATTATTTTATTTCATATTGAACCTTCTGCTTCCGAAGATTTAAATTCCAATACTTGAGCATCACGTGTGCTTATCATGCTTTTGCCCTTAAAATGTAAAGTTCATAAGACACTTTCATTTTACAAAAAATATATCTTTGCAGGGTTATTTACTAAAATGAAAATTTCAAATTTAGGGTCAAAACATCCAAACTGGAAAAATTATCTTAGTTAGCAATGCTTTCAGTACAGGTACTCTGGCCTTAAACTTGAAATTCACTTTGAATTCTTGCTTTAGTGAATAACCTTTATAGTTGCCTGCTATGAATTCATTGCTATTCACTAGAATTGTATAAAAAGTATATTGCTCTACTGTCTAGATTTTAGAGCACACAACCAGTTTAAAGTTTGCCCGAAAGGTGCACGAAACCTTCCGAAGGATCGTTTTTGGTTTGGTCGCCAATAAAGACATGTCGGCAGAGTCTATCCTATTACTCAGCTATGGCCTTATCAGTGAAAATCTCCCACTTCTGACTGACAAAGACAAGTAAGTGAAAATGTTCTTGTGTTGTATAAAATAATGTTTCAGTCCAGGCTCAGTACTGGTGTGGTGCTTGTTAAAGTCTTTTCAGGCACTCACAGCATAAGTGTTTTGGGTCTTCAGATCCATGTTTGAACAAAGCATGTGATCAGCATGTAAGGATTCATCTTGTTCACACTATAGTGGATTAGGTCTTGTAAAATTATTTACTGATATTGTGTGTACTTTGAAGGCATGTTCATTTTGGTTTCTACTTTGTCTAGTTAAGAGCTAAGACCTTTTCTCTACATTGTTAGAGCACCATATGCCATGACACTGATCATCATTTTTAATAGATAATCTGTTTCTTGCCATGGACTTCCTACAAACCTGGGTGTTTAACCCCTTAAGGACCAAACTTCTGGAATAAAAGGGAATCATGACATGCCACACATGTCATGTGTCCTTAAGGGGTTAAAGCAAATAATACATTTTCACGTACACTCTTATAGCAGTGGAGGACTTTACGGGATTCATTCACCTCTAAATTAGCTTACTGTAGACCTAAACTTGTGGTGACCAGTGGTAAAAGTACTGTCACCTTACAGAATCTTTGCATATTTTGCAAACCTCCAAAATGGTGGCATCGCTCCTTGGGGTGCAGTGGCCCGGGGGTACAGCAGAGGTAAGTTTGACTTATTTGCTACTGTCTCCTGTGGACGCTGCCATCTTTGATCTTCAGCACCTGGCACTTCATTCACCAGAAGCCCACATCAGTGCGAGAGAGTACAACACTGATTTGTATGAAGAAATCCCACGAGACAGCTGGAGTACCCATAGATATTGTCTCGTGACATTGCCTTTTACTTCAGTGATAAAACTTGATGGCTGCACTACTTTGTCTTAGGATATCTTTTGACTACATTAGAATTCCTTTGAAATTCCAAATGCATTGATTTTATCTTCTTAATATGCTCAAAACATTTTGAATAAAAACATTTATTTAATGTTGAGAATATTAAAATTAAATGGCAATAATTTATCTTGAATATCAGTATGAATTTTGTCTTGCATACCAAGTGGAAGAGACACTTTCACTTGATATGCATGGCAAAATTTATACTGATGTTTGGGATAAATTATTGCCATTTTATTTTAATATTCTCAATATTTTTGACAGAACTCCTCTCATCTGAAAAAAATAAAAAAAAATGCTTTAAAATAACCAGTATTAACCAGTAAAATAACCAGTATCCCCCCACCAATACAAAATGCTATAAAACCCCAAAAATGAAACACTCTTGTGATAGTTGAGCGCTAAAACAGGGTAACTAGGAACACACACATGGATGGGAGACTGAAAGTTACAAGGCACATTATCAGCACAGGCGTGCTTTTAAGGAGGCACAACGTGTTTTTTCTAGTAGGGTATGTATAAGGACTATGCCTTTGTCTTTTTTTTCAGGAATAAGCAGTCGGAGACACTCCCTGCCGACCCACGTCTTCAGCCACAGAGCTGTTTATTAATTCAGCGCCCCCCACCTCGAGGAGGCAACAAAGCAGCTGTTAGTAGCCGGACTAACATGCATATCCTGATAGAATCTGGACTTCGGGTTCGTATTAATAAGACATTCTATATGCTGTGGGTTAGTTAATAGCAAGCATATTATCCAATCTCCTTTAACACAGTTAATTGTTTTAGTCAAGGCAGAAACCTTTATAAATAAACTGGACATAAACCGTGTTCATGTTTATTAGCATGTTGTTAATTTACTATAAAAAAAAAACAAAATGTGTATTTTGATTTAATTAGAGCTAAGGTATACATTGTGAGTCTTTTATACATCTAAATTTTAACAAAATGTTGTCCAATAAGCTAATGTGCTCTGGTTGTCTCCTAGTTTGTACACCATAGAAATAGCTTCTTATACCGTGATTTGAATAATAAACAGAGCATGCTGTTATCTATTTGTTTTATTTATCTATTTTTTTTTTCTCTCTGCCTGATCTGTCTGTCTTCCAAGGTTCAGAAGCAAAACCGTTTCTTTATATCCAATCCTAATATTTTGTTTCTAATAATACAGCTGCTGCACATGAGCTTGAAGAAGTCTAGAGTAAATTCATCGGAGGAACGTGCCTTGGAAATGCTGGATCCATTTGTACAGTTACTTATTGGTTGCTTTCAGTCCAGGGATGTGAAGGTACATTTTTGCATTAAAATATATCATCTTGTGCATAGTACACACCAATACACCAGCAATTATATCTTTGTTTATGTGAACCCCTATAGAAAGCTTTGTAATTTTTAACGGTGTCTAAAAGGCATCTTAAATATTCCTATACTAGACATAGACTTTATTTACTATAGCGATTATTCCACAATCATCTATTAACCCCTTATGGACCAAACTTCTGGAGTAACAGGGAATCATGACATGTCACACATGTCATGTGTCCTTAAGGGGTTAAAAGCACCTTTAATAATAAAACAAACAAAAAAAAAAAAACCTCAAGTATTGAAAATATTCTGATTGCCTTTCTCATGTTTCTCCATAAGCCTGAACCATGAGATAGGTTTTTCTGGAATCCCACGTGAGCGGACAGAATATTTGACCATTGCAATCCTGTTTCTTTTGCATAACCTGAACTACGTCATATCTTGTCAGCTTGTTGCAGTAATAATAAATATTTTCATTGGGCTAGTACAAGTAAAATAAATGAAAAAAAATAAACCCGGATGACATTTTGACCCTGATAAAGGTGCTATTACATTGCTGGAAGCTGGTGACGCAACGTTGGCTGCTTTGATGTCTGAACCTGGTTAATTCTTGTTGTTGCTTTAGTATCAAATGTCAAAATCTAGTTCTGATTAGTCATCCTGTGCAGTACATCTTCGTATTTCTTTTGTAGGTCATAACTGGAGCCTTGCAATCTCTGATTTATATGCTGAAGTTTCCTTTGCCCTCTATCGAAACGAATACTGAGCAGCTGCTTAAAGAGCTCTTTGTTTTGCTGAAAGACTATGCAAAAGCCGGAGCAGCGAAGGGCCAGAACTTCCACTTGGTTGTGAACTGTTTTAAGGTGAGATATGAGCTCATTTCATTTATTCAGTTTATAGGAAATGCTGATAAACTGTCAACTGTCCTTTATGCCCAGCCAATATAAAGCCAGTAGTACCAAAGCTTTTCGTTACGGACAGTTTAGGGAAGGGTAAATCTTTCTTCCATTACTGTTTGTTTGTTTTGTTAATCAATGGCATTCTCTGTCACGTTATGCACTGATCTAATCTACTCTTTTCCTTACAGTCGGTTACCGTGCTGGTGAGACACATGAAAGGAAAAATTACCGAGAAGCAGCTCCAGGTGCTGTTGGGATATGCAGAAGAAGATCTTTATGACTCAACACGGCAAGCTACGGCCTTTGGTTTGTTAAAGGTAAATCTAATAAATGGATCGATTTAATGCCCTTGTTCCTTACCGGATGAATCTGAATTACTTTCTGTGAGTGATCTTTCTCAACCGTACCTACTTGCATTAGTGCCTCGTCTCTCGCTGTACGACATTGCTGCTAGGGCTGAGGACATACTTGTCCTACAAAAATCTATTCTAAAGTAGGGATATAACAGATTTCTACATATGGGTTTCACAGTGAGAACATCAGGATTGTTAAATGTAACAGTATTTACTTACAGGGAGATTGGCAGAGATAGATTCTCTTGCAGGTGCAAGGCTATAAAGACAAAGTTTGACAGTTTTCGGTTCTTTAACAGCACAGATAGTTGATATGCTCACTTTATATCATTGCTATAGTAACTAGCGATTGACTCCAGCCATTATTTACCTACCACTAGAGCGCGGTTTTATTTAATCCATAAAATAATAGATCAAGCTGCGTATTGCCTAATGATTCTCTATTATAATACTAGAAACTCATATCTTTCCTTGCTAAGCAGAGATAAGCCTGATTGCAGAGACACCTGTCGGGTTCACCTGAGCTGAGTCTTCACTGAGTTTTTTAGCCCAAATCCATAGAAACTCCATCACCTGCAAGTTGCTACAAATCTTTACAGAATATTTTTTTTCCCTCTCATAAATATAATTGACATATTTCTGTGACATATTTGTGCTAGAAACCAATGCCTATCGCAAGTTTTTCTTTTCTTTTTGTAAGGCTATTGTATCAAGAAAACTGATTGTTCCGGAGATGGATGACGTGATGACAAAAGTCGCAAAGCTAGCAGTCACCTCACAGAGTGATCCAGTCCAAGTCCAGTGTCGTCAGGTACCTGTAACAACATAGCGTCCTAAGTACATCAAATGCACACAGTATTTCTCGTACGCAAAGGTGATACTGCCAGATATGTTTCCATGAAGATACAAAAAAAATTCCAGTATTCCTCGAAGCAGCGCTCATTTGTTCCTGCCAAATGGCGCAGAAACACTGACGGTATCCATGCAAACTTGACTACGTCTTGCTAATGCTTTCTTATCCATTTTTGCCTATTTTTGAGTGGTGTATCATTTTTGCGTTATTAATCTTAATTGGTCTGTTTTCTTTTTGTAATAAACCTAAATCAATAAATACAAGTAAATATCAATTAATACTAATTATTGTGGATTTGAAGATAGTGCTAATAGAAAAGACTACGTTGAAAGGACACTCTAAGCACCACAGAAACCTCTGCCCATTCTTCTCATCATTATTACGTACAGGCAGTATATCGTGTTTCTGTTTCCAGTTGATTTGTCATTTATTAGTCCGTTGAGTTTATTTTCCTTGTAATAATGTAACAATATCCTTTTCCAGATATACTTGAAGTATCTTCTTGATTATCCTCTCGGTGAAAAACTAAAACAGAATTTGGACTTTATAATTGCCCAGTTCAAGTAAGTTTTTTTTTTTTTAATTAAACTTTTTAACTTTTTTTTTTACTTCTCCCATTATTTATCTTTTTGTTACTATAATACTGCTAGTGTCTAAAGTGTTGCCCTGATGCAATTATTCCACACACGACTTTCACCTCTCTAAACTAATTCCCTGCACAATGTCTCTGGTAGCAGGCTTTTTAAAACTTGTACCTCTAATAGCCACGGTTCTTGCTAAATATCCAGTAACTCATCAGCATCAAGTGCTGTGTAAAAATACCACTTTCTAAAATCTGCTGCTGTGTTACAACACAAATACTAACAATATGCTATGGTTTGCAAAAACAGAAATGTATATTTAATTGGGTAGGATATTGAAATACCAACTGAGAACCATCTTACACACCTTATGGTTTATCCAGTTAACGTTGATTAACAACTGTTTTAAAACAGTTCTCAAACTCTCTTGTTTTGGCCTAAATATTGTGATTCAGTTGCCTAAATATTGTGACTCAGTTGCCTAATTGCAATGCTTCTAATTTTAGCGGTTTTTCATTAAACACTGAATTGTAGTGAATTGAAAACTTTTTGACTCAATTTTTCATTTCGGCTTTAAACGCATTACAATTCAGCGTTTGATGAATCAACATCCAAAACCTTCAGCAAATGTATAGCTTTTTTTTTTTTGACAATCTTTATTTAATAGAATTTTGGTACAATAAAGTATCAAATGAAGTAACAAAGAATATAGCCATAGAGCTAAGAATTCAGCATAGAATAGGTACAGCCTGGTAGGTGGACAGCAACCTATGGAATAGTGTAAATCGACGTCTCAGGGTACAATGTGAAGTCAATAGTTTTGCAGGTTCAGTATTATCAAACGTCGCCTTGGCACAACTGCTGCAATAAGGCCTGCTCTCGGCTGCAGAGTCGGTGCACAACCTGTGTTGTAACCGAGGGAGCCGGTGTGTTAGGTGTAACTTTTCATCTATGCATCTGCTTGAATTTTGGATAGCATTTAGGTATTGCTGGCATAGTATTCTCCCTACATAGCTGGCATAGTATTCCCCCTTAAAGCAAAATTAAGTCACACTGGCCAAGACATGGTCCTTTTAAATTGTCAAACTGCATGACTACCAAATATTTATCAACAAGAATAGTTATGAACAACTTCTAATGGAAGTAACAAAAACGATCATATTCTCTGTTTGTGCTGTGTTTGTTCCTTTCTGCTGCTGTGAGGCTGGATATGGGTATCGGACAAGACAGAGCTGCTACTGTACATTCTCAAAAACAACAACAACAACAACTGCTTAACAGAATGAGGGTTTCAGGTAGTTTTATGTCGCTGGAGGAATATCATGAATATATATATATTTTTCTTTCAGTTATGAGTATGAAACTGGAAGAATATCTGCATTGGAGATGGTTGCTTACCTTTTCCAGATGTTTCCGCAGGTAAGGGAACTTTTTGTATGATTTTGCTTCCACACTGTTACCACGAGGTTTTGGGTTCATTGTCCAGTTAGTAAAGAGGACATGTTTAATTACCCTTAAAATTCTATTTAGATCTATTAACTGGATCATTGGCATTACAGACTTGCTATTTGCTTCTATACCTTTCAACAGTTCCACAGTTTCCTTTATTTCATGTAAATTATCTCCCCTGTTTCCTAATGTGTTATCACAAAATCGAAAAAAATCGAAAGATCATTCGTCTTCTAGGGATCTGCATTAAAGCAGGAGCAACTGCAGACGTTCTATCTCTTGATAGTGGTGATACAATCGCTGTCCATTATAAGAAAGAAATACCCTGTGTGCATATTCACATGATTCAGTTCTTCTTTGATATGCTTGCTGTATTCATTTATTTTTTTAAAGTTCACTAATCATAGGCTAAAGAAATCATCAGTGTTCTTTACTTCACAGGTTTGTTTATTGAACATTTCGTAATCCGTTATTTCACAAAATAAGTAGTAATATACATTTACTGTTGTTTTTAAATGAAAACAAATGACTCTATGTGCCTTAATTGTACCCAAGTATATATAAAAAAAATGTTGTCTTTAGGGAATCCTCGACACACACTGTGGCCTCATCTTTGTCCCGCTTGTGTTGATGACCATAAATGATGATTCTCCAAAGTGTAAGAAAATGGCAGCCCTCGCGGTTAAAACACTTCTGAGCAAAGTGAAAGTACAGACTAAGAACCTGATGTTCTCGATGGTCAACCAATGGCTACACAGTGAAAAGGTGTGTATAGTGATACTGCGCTTCGAGTAATCCTGAAATAAATATAAATATATTTTTTTACCAGCTGGAAAAATTGATTCTATTGACCGCCGGGAGATTAGTAAAAACACCCTCTTGTTTGATTGTAAAGGGGTTCAACTTATCAAGTCATCACTCTGACTGCACCCGTGCTCACCACAAATTAACTCCTTATTTGTCAGTGGATAATGATGATTGATATTCCTAATGCTGACTTGGAATAGGTGAGACAGGGGGCTGTGCCTTGGCTAGGGTGTGGGTTGCTGGACGCAGTTATGGTGTTGTGTATGGTTCTTTCAGGGGGCAATTGTAAGCAGCATGCATAGCCCCTTGGAGTATCTTCAAGGGCACTTTCAGCTCCATTGTTTTCTAATGATTTAAATGGGTCCCCCTGTGATCCCCTTAAATGTAACCAAATTGGAAGCTCACCGCCTGCGTTGGGTATATCAATTTAAGGCCCTTTAGGGTTCCTGCTGCAACTGCTGGGATTGAAAAGTTGCTGCACTGCTGGCACCCAGGTAAGTGTAAAGCCTTTCAAAAACAGTTTGACTACTTACTGTGGTATGGAACCAGGGTACTCATGCCAACCATAACCACTTCAGCTTACTATTGTGGTCATCATACGTAGAGTGCCCCTTTATAGACACGTGTATCCAACAATGCTATGAGGTAATTACCATGAAATATAGTAAACAAGGCCAGTGGTTGGAACCATCACAGGAAAAGGGCTCACAAGTATACATAGAGAGCTCTTCTGAGCTCCATCTGTTTACATTGTATTGTTATTTTTTTAATGTTTTTATCATAAATGTACAGAGATTCCTTATTGAATGAAAATAAGGAAAACACATTCTTTGTTTTTCATATTTAACACGTCATATTATGCTTAGTTCTGTGTTTTTATGTTTCTCTCTAATCAGAATGTTTCATTTTAATAATGTTAAAACTGCCATGCACCATCTTTGGATCCTTCTTATCATTGCTTTGTTTCTGTTTGGTATTTATAGGGATACTATAGTGCCAGGAACACAAAGCTGTTTTCCTGGCACTATCGCTCACCCTGCCTCCCTCTTCCCCCTTCCCTTCCGACCGGGTAAGTAAAGGGTTAAATACTTTTCTTTTTTTTTTTTACTTACCTGATCCTAGCGCCGATGTCCCTTGACGCTGTGCCAACGCTCCGGCCCCTCCAAAGTCCCAGGACGAACGGGCACCCATGCGTATTAGACCTCCCCATAGGAAAGCTGACGCTGGGTGTCCTCATGCAGCCACTAGAGGCCGACTTAATGCTGCAATGTAAATATTGCAGTTTCTCTGGAACCGCAGTGTGTAGCATTGCAGCATTAAGTGCAAAAGGGACACTGCACCCAGACCACTTCAATGATCTGAAGTGGTCTGGGTGCCTACAGTGTCCCTTTAATCCGGTTAGTTCATTTCTGTTTTTGGTTAATTCTATAGCTGGCTTTCTTTAAGTTGGTTTTGAAGATTGTGAGATTCGTTAATCCTTAGCTGCCTTTTCATGAATCCCTGTTAGTGATTAGTTAATCCTATATTTTCATTTTAATTATGCTGCCTTTGTAACACATAATCCATCTGTTACTGCTCTTGCAGTGAACGATATACTATAGAGTGATTTAACAAGGTTTATCCATAAATGTTTTATTGATCTCTTTTATCATTTCAATACATTGTCCTATTTCCTCTTAACAGTCCATACAGAAGAGACTAGGTGCCCAGACGTGTGGTTTATTTGTTGAAGTTGAAGGTGTGGAATTCGAGACCCGACTGGAACTTCTCCTTCCACTGATCGAAAAGGAAATTGATCCTTCGCTCTTTGAAGATGTAAGTGTGTTGATGACTGTATAAAACTACCGTAGTCCTGTTTGTCCTGCTACAGCTTAACGCCATGTCTTCTCTTCCACAGTTCCGTGAAGAGTCAGACGAAAAGTCAGCAGACAGATTACTGTTTAGTTTTCTCACTCTGATTACCAAGCTTATCAAGGAGTGCAACATCACACAACTGACGAAGTATAGAGATATTGTGAATAATATATGTGGTATGTATTTGTTTCTTATTTTTCTAGTCAGTGATGAAAACAGACTTCATTACTTACAATACATTCCCCTACACGAGGATGCAGTTGCTCACAATCTTGGTACATACTAGATCACCAAATCTCCCACCTTTACATGCACTCGGCCCTTCGACAACACCTCTTAAATACATTAGCTAAATTCACTAAACACCAAATATGTAGTGAAAACTGAATTACAAAATGTGGGCGAAAAGTGCTGATTTGGAAAATTCTCCAATATATTCAGCTATATTGACAGTTTAGATATTCTTACTCACTAGTTATTTACTAAAGTGAGAATTCAATGTAAATTTCAAGTTTAAAGTATGACTCCAGCCGCCCCATAACACCTTCTGCTTATTGGAATAGTTATGGAGCAAGCAATCGGTATGTGCAGTGATTCTACTTGCTGCACATTCCATGATACCTGCACTTTTGTGCTAGGGGCTTTTTAGTTGTATTCCCAGGCACACGTGACTTAAGTAGACAGAGTTTCAGTCTGCCTAATGTTAATTCTGTGCAAAAATTATGTCTGTCAGCAGCGCGTCTGCAAGGGTAAGTTTGTATATCCCCTCCCTCCTACTTTCCAATATTCTGAATTATTATTATTAAAACTTTTTTCTTGACGATTCCCACCTCTGTCCACCCCTGGTCGACCGCACACTGTCTCCACCCTTCACCTACTTGGCTTAGAGCCTGGAGATCTATCCAATCTAATACTTCTCTATGAGACTCATTTGATTGGACCTCAGAGAGGAAAGAAATGATGCCAGACCCAATGGGGCATTATAAAATAAAGGTAAAGTGAAGGGTTGGGGTTACCGTTTAATTACCTGTCCATCTACCAGATCCCATAAAAGACTGTTCTTCCATAGCTACATTCACGGTTTTATAAATAGACATTCACTGGAAACTCCTCCCTGTGCACTCTTTCAACAGGATTATTGAGTATAGTGTTGAGACCACTATCAACTCCACTCCCCGCCAAAACTGCCCTCCTATATATAGTAAAATCTTATATTTTTTCCACTTTGCTGGTCCTGGCTCTGCCCCTGATCTGCCTTCTTGGCTGACATCTTTAGAAGTGATGATCTCAGCCAATCACAATGCTTTTCCAAAGTCAATTTGTCAATTCTGAATGCCAATCTGCATCTCCTCAAAGAGATGCACACTGTGCAGCACTGCCCCAGGAAGCACCTCTAGAAGCCATCTGAGTAGTGTCCACAAGTTTCCCTAGGCTGTAATGCAAACACTGCCTTTTCTCTGCAAAAAGCCAGCAGGGAATGATTATACTCACCAGAACAAATACAATAAGCTTTAGTTCTTCTGGTGATTATAGTGTCCCTTTAAATAAAATTGTGTTTTAAATTTATATATCTCCAGGTTGGTGACCCTCTTTAGGGCTGGTTTAATTTGCGTCTCTGCATTTCCAGCACAGTATGCTTAATGTCTTGTCAGTGTGCATCAGACATGAATGTGTATGATAGGTCACACATACCTTGTTGTGAAGAAGGCAAGTGGGAATTAAAGGCTTGTGGAGAACCAACACTGATGGAGCCTTGTACATGTATTTTCTCTTTGTAGAAAACTACTGCACACCATTTATTTATTTTTAACTCGCTTAAAGACCAAGGGTCTGTTTACAATTTGACACTCTTTTTTAATTTTTTTAATACAATATGTGTATGTTCATTAATGGAGTACCACCAACATACAAAGAAATCCTTTAGATCAAATCACGTGAAATTCAATAGGACAAAATATACACTATCAATGGTAGGTGGAAATTTACATTCTTAGAGCCAGTGATTCACTCTATTTGTTGTGTTTGTGTGTTTGTTTATTCTTTTTTCTTTTTTACTTTTTTTTTTTATTTTTTTTATAAAAGTGATCATAGTGAAATCACACAGCTTACTTGTTACATATGCCAGGCATGTCTATGTAGTTTTGTCATCAGTATAAGTAAGATATTCAACGATTAACAATGCTGAAACAACTAAGCTAGTGTATAATATGTGTAGGCTTTGTAATCAGGCTGATTGGGTTATTAGAGGCTAGACATCATGCAGTATAAACTTCAATGAGCTACATTAGCTAACAAGTATGATGCAGTCATATACTTAAAGATTGTGTTCAAGTTAGGTTCCTGAACTATGCTTGCTGGTTTAAATGTCACAGTTGTAAAGCAGAATTATAATTTGGGTCATCCTTCTGTGCTATGTGTTTGAGAGGGGCACATACATTTAAGAGGAAGTCCCAGCGCCCGGCTCTTGGTCTGTTATCAGCCGACTCCCGCCACGGGGATCCCGCTGTTGGGCAACTTATTGAGGTGCTGCAAGCCTCCAGGCTTCGGTCTCGTCCCGTGGGGCCAGACGGTCCCCCGGATGCTGAATACCAGAAAAACCGGAGACCCTCGATGAGGTGTAGATGCGCGCCTCACACGTGACCGGCTGTGGTTATGCTGCTGTTTATGCTGGGGTGATGCTTGGGGCCTGGTCCGCCTTCTCCGTGGGTTCCTCTTGCCTGTAGGGGCCACGGGTGTTTTTCTTGTGTGTGACACGTGCCGTTTAGGTAAGGGGCTGCTTGCTTGTGGTGGGGCTTGTTGCAGTGCCCGCCTCTCCAGCTTATGCCAGGATAGCCTCCAGCTTTGTCTGGAGCGTGGTCTCCGCGTTGTGAGCTTGATTGCGAGGGAGGTACGAGGTGGCTGCCATTAGGAGTGATTCAGTAGTAAAGTTAGTTGCTTGTCTGCCGGCTTTCACCTCCCCCTCTCCCCTGCTTGGGTATAGCTCTCTTGGGTTGGACCGTGTTCACCCCCAACGGTCCCAGGGGGGGGGTAACGGGTTGCCTGTCCCGCCATTGCAGTCGCTGGGTAGCCCCGGAGCGGGAGAGCGGCCGCCTTCCCCGCCCGGTGCACACAAGGCCGCATTTTGTCGCAAGTGTGGCTGCTCTGCTTTTACCGGGTCACCGACCCCTACTACCAGGCCCAGCAATGTCGGGCTTCGGTGTGGGCTCAAGGTGGTCCCTGAATCAGGCTAAATGAGGCCGTATTTTGTCTTCAATGACAGGATTGTGGAGGAGCTCCTGTGAAACACGTCTGTCCTCCATGACAGTTAGGCCCCGCCCCCGACCAAGGGTCTGTTTAGATGCATGGTGTTTGTGACTAAGGTCTTTTTGGCATTTTTTACCATGTGTTCATTTTACTACAGTTTTCTCATTTCTGTGTAAGTGCTCCCACACATATCGTATTATTTAAAGGAGAATTGGAATTGTAGAAAGTACATGAGGATATGTAACTTTTCATTTAACCATTTTATCACAAGCCTAAGTCAAATTCATTTCTGGATTTTTTCTCCACACATTTTATTTATTTTAAGTTGGGGGTAATTCAAAGACCATTCATGTTCCACTACTGCAAACATCCCATATTTGTATCCTGCTACTGTTCTCAAGTAAAAAGACACCCAGATGTATACATTGTCCGTCTATTTCTGCCCCTAATATTATTATTCATTTTATTATTTTATTATTTATTTAGTGCCATCAGATTCCGTAGCGCTGTACAATGGGTGGACATATAACCCTTAATGCAACCCCTAATCCAACCTGTAAGCTTACCCATAATCCCAGTCCTAATGGTGAATGCTATTGTAATGGGAGTTTAAATACATGGCTTATTTTGGCATGTTTTTAAATGTTTCTTAGTTATCATGTCATTTGTCTACATTTTTAGTACCTTTCTATTGCTATTTATGTATTATTTCCTGAGATAATTTCATGCTTTTTTTTTTTATCTTTCAGCCCATGTACAATCCCATTTATATTATCCGCACAGCTGGGTCTGGCTCACCTCTTCCCAGATTTTTGGACTGTTGTTTGCCCTTCAAAAACCAGATGACCTTGTCAGTAAGTGGATGGCCAAACAGACAGGCACAAAGAAGACTCCAATAGAATGTCCTGTACCATACTTAAATGACAGCCTGGATAAAAAGGTAATGTCAATACTTCTTAGAAAAAAGGCTGCTTTTAGTCCCTATTATCTGCTGACTGCTGCATAGTGGCTGATAATGGAAATTGTGTTTTTGAAGATTCTAAATGTGACTATCCGTTTACTAACTCAGGGTATGTCTCTCAAAATCAGTACCAAACAGCCCAGAATGCATCTGTATCCAAAACTCCCAATCTTTGCACTGTTTGTATCACTTAAGGATTGAATTGAGAAATGCATAGTACCAAACTATACTCCTGTGACAGAAAACCATACACAGGCTTATTTACTATAGCGTGAATTGTCATTAATCCAAAATGAATTTTCCCATTGTATTTAGTGTTGTGTTTAGATGTAAAGTTAAGTTGTCCACCCCAAAGTTCTAAAAAGATGTCACATAGCACATGAAAATTATTCTGGTTTTGTTATGTTTTGGAAATATTGGCTTATGGGGTCTTTTAGAGGCAATTCTTACTTGATTCCTCTATTTCAGATGTGTAACATGATGTCCTCTTTTGTGTATTACAGTTAAACTGTAATACGTTGCGTTGTACTTAAAGGACTACTGTAGGCACCCAGACCACTTCAGCTCAATGAAATGGTCTGGGTGCCATGTCCCTCTAGTTTTAACCCTGCAGCTGAAAACATAGCAGTTTCAGAGAAAATTTCTAAATGTAGACCAAAATAAAGAATTGCTGTTACTTTGCTTATTCTGTTTTAAAGGAACACTCCACACCAGAAAGTAAAACAAATATTTTTTTTAGATATAGCCCCAAGGAATACATGCATGCATTTCCATATGTAGTCATTGAGATTTATCTAAAAACAGCTTGCTATACTGTTCATATGACTGCAGCCTTTGCAAGTCCCCCCTTCTTCTAGGGGGTAATAATTCTTTGAAAATCCTCTGAATCTCTTCCCTGTGCATGCGCACACTGTACCAGCATTCAGGAAGATACTGGTCTGAGATCAGGTTGGGAAATTGGGGAGAAGGCAGCACACTCAAGTAGACGATGCCTGCCACATCTATTAGCTCAGGGAAACAAATGGAAGAAGGAATAGACCTACCTGGCTTGATTGCCAGCATTGAAGTGCTCTTTGTATGTGTAGTGTTCCTAAAGAAGCCTTTTATGTTTTAAATTATGTTCACATACAGGGCATGTATTTAACATTTATCCACTCCTTTCTGTAGCTGCTATTTTGCTTCATATAAAGTTCTGAAGTCTTTCACTTCATATAGTCATTACTATTCTTGCAGACTGCCATCACCAAAAAATCAAACAAAAAGGGGCATATTTTATTTTTAAGGATTTTTAGCAGACATTCCCCTAAAGAAAATATGCATGTATTTTTTGTTTGTGTTCCTTGGGGGTATATGAACAGCTGAAGATCTAGTATGCGTGTGTACAGCTGTTTAATCACAGTAATACACAAAGCTAAACTTCCTGGAGGTAACCGGACCGGCTGTCTAACTGAAAGCCCGGGAAGTGTATCAGGGTTAAATTATTTTAAAATGCAAATTTCTATTAAAATTGGCACATTTAAAAAAACAAAAACAATCCTCATAAATTGATGTCAGGTTCACTTTGATTATTCATTTGATGTTTATTTGATTTATATTTGTAAAACCTTACCTTTACAGATAAAAGACCTTGCTCTGGCGTTCTGCCATCAACTGCAGTCAAAATTTCTAGACCAATCCCTTGGTGAACAGGTATGCACTTTTCAAACTGTGTATTTTATTTCCTCCTCCTGGCTTACTTTCATGTACAGCTCTGCGGAACGTATAGGCATTTTAGAAATAAAGTATTATAATATAATAACTTCTTTAGTGGTTGGAGCGTTAGTGTAGGAATAGCCAACTGATATACAAAAGCAAAATCTTTTTAAAATAAAAAGATATTGTCACGTTCAGTATCTCATAGTAATATATAGTAATATAGTAATTGATTTTGTTAATCGAAAAGGCCATATATTTTCCTGACACAATACAAAACACATTTCCAGCTGTGCATGTAAATGCTTACGTATCATGTGCACAATGAATAATAGAAATGATACAAATACAGCACTTTGTTCCTTGGCAGACTTAAAGGATCACTATAGGGTCAGGAACACAAACGTATTCCTGACCCTATAGTGTTAAAACCACCATCTAGCCCCCCCTGGGCCCCTCATGCCTCCATAAATATAGCAAAATCTTACTGTATTCAAGCCTTAAGCTGTAACTCTGCATGCTGTTAGACTCAGAAAAACAAGCAGTCTGCTGACATCATAAGAAGTGGTAGCCTGATCCAATCACAATGCTTCCCCATAGGATTGGCTGAGACTGACAAGGAGGCAGATCAGGGGCAGAGCCAGCATGATTCAAACACAGCCCTGGTCAATCAGCATCTCCTTATAGAGATGAATTGAATCAATGAATTTCTATTAGGAAAGTTCAGTGTCTGCATGCAGAGGGAGGAGATACTAAATGTTTGGATGCATTCTAGGCAGCCATGACCCAGGAAGGATCTCTAACAGCCATCTGAGGAGTTGTCAGTGAAGTTATCACTAGACTGTAATGTAAACACTGCATTTTCTCTGAAAAGACAGTGTTTACAGCAAAAAGCCTGAAGGTAATGATTCTGCTCACCAGAACAAATTCAATAAGCTGTAGTTGTTCTGGTGACTATAGTGTCCCTTTAATATAATTCACGGGTCTACGACATTAACAGTAAGAAATGCACAAATTGTTCACGATATGTTTAAGAGCTGAATAGTATGTTTCTTCTTCCATAGATGATGTTTCTTGACATTGTCCCTTAATCTCCTTTCATAGAAAGCAGGGATTTTAGGCCTGTAATTAGTTGAGAAGACCTTTTTAAAAGAGTCGTCCTACTGCTTCCTATAGAGATTCTAGGTACTTCTACTTAGTACTCTTAACTCTATAAGCCCCATTAAGACATGTTACAACCAGATCCTTATGAAGAATTATGCTCTTCATCTTCTTTACACATATCATGAAAACTGTTCAAGAGGATATTGACCTGATGTTTGTTTTTATAGAAAGATTGTTTTTTTGATATATTTGCAATAACTTTGTTAGCCAACAAGTCAAAATAAATCTTTGCTCTTTGGCTGGAACAAGGTAGCACTGGACAGTTGGTTTTGTATAGTCGTGAAGAAGCTGGACTAGACTGTTTTGGAGATTAATTGTTACAATGCTCGCAAAGTTTCATACAAATATATATTTTTGTCCACCAACTGCAAGACAGTTTTAATCAACCAATGCTTGATCTCACTATATGTTCTTGTGACTAAATGGATTTAAATCCCAAAATGATGAGTAACACCAGAGCTTTTGTTTGATCCATTGTCACGTGAGACTTAAAGCCAGCAAAGAGTTTTGCGAAACTGCATAACCCTCCTTGCTGTGTAAACACAAAGAGCAGTCAATAGTATTCTCTACGTGGAAGTGAGAAGCATATATAATTGTAAAGTTAAATTTTAACTATGGTTGTTAGACCAGTCGCATAGCTGTCTGACATTTTCAGAACCATATATCTACATCACAAACTGAAGATTAATAAAGTTGGGTGTCAGGGGTCCATAACAGCTTTGGTTTTAAGGAAATGCTTACCACGGCAAAGTCACTAATGCCTGTAGTGGTGGAGCAGACATCTAAATCCAGAGCAAAGTATTTGATTACTGAGTTGCATCCTGAGTTTACACTGAATTTGTTTTTCTTCCGATTCCAAGGTCATCAAGAATTTATTGTTTGTGGCCAAAGTTATATACCTCCTTCAAAGTGATGTGGTACAGACACAAACTAACCTGGATGATGAGGGTCCTGAAACTGCAGAAATAGATGCTTCAGGAGATGAGGAGGAAACTGCAAAGGAACAAGTAGAGGAGAAGGAGGCCACTTTGCTATGGCTCGTAAAAAAACTATCAATCGTGGCAAAGAGGGAAGCTGCTCACACTCCTAAAAATCCCCTGAAGGTTTGTTCAACACACTATCATTGCACGCATATAAAGTATGTAGATAGTTTTAGATACGAAAGATAGGATATTCGCTAAGTAATCAATTAATATAAACAGTTAAATGAGCTGCAAACACTGAATATAAGAAATACCCCTAACACCTTACTGACAAGAAGCAAAATGATACAAAAAACAGGTTGTGCTGAATACTGTGTCTATTAAGTCCAATATGTGGGATCACACTCGCACTTGTTAGAGCTATAGACTAGCTCTGAGTAAAACCGCGTACAGCTGTATAATTCCCACTGGGGGCTGTAGCTCTTTAGTGGTAAATCTCACAGCATCCAGATGAATATAAAAAAGTAAAATATAAATAAAATATATAAACAGTATTCAGCGCAACCAGTTTTTTGTGTTTTGTATATTTATTTGTTTTGTTTTTTTGTCCTCTTTTGCCCGTTGCCAAATACTTGATTTTTGCAAACAAAACAAGAAACTTGTGTAGTTTAACTCCCCACTAATGGTTTCCAGTTCCATGGGAGATGTGGTTTGACACATAGAATCAAACCGTTTTGCTTTCTACATAAAACAGTTATTGCATGCAACTGGAAAAAAAAAAAAAAAAGTTTATGGCTCCGCTCATTCAAGGAAATGGAAGCAATTCTGTTGCCCTTGTCCGTACTGTGTGTTAGTAGTATTTGTCATCACTTACAAAGTGCATGCTTAGTAATTCTCTAATAGAAAGCAAGGGAAGGGCCAAGAATGACAGGGACAAAAAGAGGGCTAAATATATTCCATACAACATTTTATAACAGGGTAAAACATTTCCTCATAACTAGAACTTGATTATCAACCCATTGTAGGAATCTCCACACAGTGGAAAAAACAGCCTAATAGTTGTTGCAAGCTATGGATAGCGGGAAGATAAATCTTGATTGCAGGAAACAATCTTGTGATACCATCTTTTACCAAACCAAAAAGTTAGTTTATGCTGCTTTTGATATCTTGGAGAAACGTCTGAATTTCAATATCCATAGCGAGAAGTTGTAAGGCCAAGCTTGTGTCATTCCTTTTTAGTATACATTAGTCATCATTGTTGAAATGAAGGCAACTTTTAGAACATTTGTTTACTGACCTGTTGAAACTTTCATTTGTGAAATTGCAGAGAACGTGTATTTTCAAATTCCTCGGAGCACTAGCAGTGGATCTTGGAAAAGAAAGAGTCGAACTGTTTCTCCCAACAATAATAACTCCACTTTTCAGGGAGTTGAGCAGCAGCTATTCGGAACAAGGTAACTTGAAAATAAGGCTGTGTCTAGTGCATATCTCACATATACTCTTGATGTACATACTATTTTTTTTTCCAACTTTTTTTCTAATTTATTTGGTTCATTGGTAAATTTGTCCTGGCCGTATAGCTGAAACACTATGTGTGAGTGAATAGAGGACATACCCATATTAACATTTTCATTCACTACTATGTCATAAAGGGACATTCCAGCTTTTTTTTGTGTGTGTACTTAATTACATAGATAATGTACTGGAGTTTTTTTGTTTTTTTTAAAGAAAAACTATTTATACTAACATTAGAATTTCTTATATTGGCTGAAAGCATTTGTTGGGTAAAGCTTAACAAGAAAGGTTGTTTGGTTATCGTAGGAACATAATGAATTCACCTCAGCAGTTTCTTTAGTGTCCTTGCCATTATTGATTGATTTCACACAGATGAGATCATATCATTTATACACGCTGCTTGATTTACCGGTATACGTCGTTTTCCTACAATTTTTTAATGATTCTGTTCACAAGTCAACTGACCTTTACCTTGTGATAAATAATAACAGCAAGTAATGTAAACAAATGTATTTCTTCACATATTCAGAAAAGTGAATACATTCTGTTAGAATTAGTGGTAGCAATGTAATAATGTCTGATTTCATTTTCAGATTCAACCCTCAAAAATCTCGCTCAAGAGATCATAGATCTTCTGAAGAACTTAGTGGGCCTGGAACAATTCTCTCTACTGTTTTCAGCGGTGCAGAAACAGGCCAATCAGAAGAGAGCCATGAGGAAAAAACAAAAGGCTTTGCAGGTAACATTTGCATTCTGCTATTTACAAAGCAGACGGCCACTTAAATTTTTATTTTAATAGAAAAATCGCACAGGCAAAGCAATTATTTGTCAGTATTTCAGAGTGCATCTAACATTTTTGGTCAAATTCTAGTCAAATATTTTTTATTGAATAATTTTCAGTATATTAAATCAACAAACATTTTAAATTAATTTAAAAAAATAAAATAACAAGGGGGTGGGGAGACAGAAAACCAAAGGGGGTAAAACATCCATCCAAATGTTTATGTTAAACAGAGTCGCATGTTAAAACAAACATATAAGTATATTAATAAATTCTCCCAGTCAGCTGTGTTCAGTATTGATGTTCTGCTCTAACTCTGTAAGACATTAATTCACCAGGACTTAGTGTGAGATCCTTCAAACATGTAGTATTGAGGAGTTATTTCCACAATTACAAGCTATTTAATCAGTCAGGACCTGCATGAGGCAAATCAATTTTATAGTAACTATCTTGATGGGATTAAAGTGTTGCTCCACGTACCATGGGCACTCTAGTGATTTAAAGTGGTCATGGTGCTCAAAGTCTGTAAGTGCACAGAACTTTGCTGTGGGAAGTTTACCTCCACCCCGTCAGTTCTGTGTATAAAATGAACTTGTCATCAGCAGACATGGCTTGCTGGTAATGGACAACCAGTGGCAGCCATGTCCCCCCGCAAGCTTGACCTTTGCGAAGGTGCAGACTGCAGGGAGAATCTGTCCTCGGCTTGTGATTGCAGGTAATCTTCTTCTATTAAAACATGTATGGATTAGCCCTTTAAGACTGTCTTAAAGGGACACTATAGGCATCAAAAAACTTTAGCTTAATGAAGCAGCTTTTGTGAATAGATCATGCGTCTGATGTTTCACTGCTCAATTCACTGTCATTTAGGAGTTAAATCAATATGTTTCATTTAGGTAGCCCTAGCTACTACACATCCCCTGTCTGTGACTCAAACAGCCAGCATGAAAGAAATGGTTTACTTTTCAATTTTTTTTATCTTTGTCTCTGTATTTATTACTGCTATTTATAAAGCGCCAACAGATTCCGCAGCGCTGTACAATTAGTGGAGAAACGTACAATATACACAGACTAATACAAGAGGTAGAGAGAGCCCTGCCCATAAGCAGATATCTAGCCATTGGAGCTCTTTTATACAAAGTGCTTGGCTAGATGGCCCGTGAGCTTACAATCTACTGTACTTTTAAGTTTACTTACAAACAGGAGGCTCCTGCATTGTCTAGCAAGCTATTAATAGAGCAGCAAATAAGAAAATTAAACAAAATTTGCAACAAAAGTATAAACCTTAGATGACTCAACTGTTTAGGAAGGCTGTGTAAATCACATGCTGGGAGGTATGGCTAGGGTTGCAGAAACAAAGTGATTTAACTCCTAAATTGCAGAGAATTGAGCAATGAGATTGCAGGGGCATGATCAAAACACCAAAGCAGTTTCATAAAGCTAAAGTTGTTTTGGGGGCTATAGTGTCCCTTTAAAGGACTACTCCACACCCCCAAAGCACTTGCTTTAAACTAGCGGAAGTTGCAGGCACGCTCTACTTGAGCATGCCTGCCTCCCCCTCACAGACCAGCGTGCACCAATTCAGAGGCTTCTCAATGAAAAGCTTCTGATTTGTTATTTCCCTATGAAGAGACTAAAAGTCTTTTGCAGGGAAAAAGGGGATGGCTTGCTAAGGCTGCCGTTCATAAGATCTGCAGCTTTTGCAAGCTTTTTTTAAGATATATATGCATGAAAAAACATGCATGTATTCATTGAGGGTATATCTACGTAACTGATTTTTTTTCTCGGCAGCAAAGTGCTCGTTTAAGTTATGTGAACGGATTCATACTGTATTAATTTAAATTTCCTTCTTTTATTCTTTTGCCCATAGGCTGTTGCGAATCCTGACATAGCTGCTAAGAAGAAACTCAAGAAACACAAAAACAAGATAGAAGCTAAAAAGAGAAAAATTGAATTCCTGCGACCAGGCTACAAAGCCAAAAAAGCACGTGGTCACGCTCTTAAAGATTTAGCAATGGTGGAATAAAAGAACTATTACATCTATACAATTCTTTAATGGAAATGTAGGGAATATTATTGTAAATAGACTATTTGATAAAAGTGCAGTTATATCTTTCAGGAACAGTGTGTATGAAGTGCCTTGAAAATAAGTGTACAGTTTAATGTACCTAACTGCCATTTTATAATTAAATATCAAAACTTAGCATTTTGCACATGTGAATCTGTGATACAAAATATTATGCAAGATTTAGGGATATTTATTGATGTCCTCTTTTACCAAAACGTCAAATCAGGGATATAAGAACTATTTGTGTGTCATACAAATGGAATCAGGAGCTTCTGAGCTTAATATTATTAGGGGCTTATTTTGAAGCAATGGTTTTTAACATCTGATTTGGGACCCAAACTTTGGATCCATGTTAATTTAGTGGGCTCCCACTGGATGATACAGAAACATCATGTTTCGTGGAACCCAAACGTCTGTCCACTGATTTATTGTATCATTATTATCGTTTACAGTGTAGTGGACAATCTTCAAAAATATTTAGCACAATTTCTTTTACGTTGAATGGGATGCCCAGCTAATGTTATGTACATTATTTGAGTCCTTGAAAATAACACGTTAATATATCTAATATTAATCATCACACATTAAGGTATACTCACTGTGCCAAAGACTGTAGATTTTCTCTTCCAAAAAATATAAAATCACAATTTTTTTATAAATAGCCATATTTGGCTAACGAAATATCACACAATAAGTGATGTATAATACATAATGTGTTTGCTATCTAAGTAAATATTAAAATGAAACCACCACTTAAATGTATGTCGAGTAGAATCTGTGTATCTAACTACATTTTCATCTATCTGCTTTAGAACCAATTACGTTAATCACATGGATGTCATCTTAAAAATAAGAGAAAAGGCTGATAATTTTATAAATCCAGGTTGTAGGTAACAAGTCTACTTTTGCTTTACTGTGCAACTAAACCATGACACTTTTTTAAAATACATACTGAAAAAACAATGACATTAACAAGCAAGGTTACTAAAGAAATAGTTTATTTTGGAAGGGATCATTAACATGAAGTTTCAACAGTATATTTTTTTTATCCCACTGCTACTGTGGAGCTGGTCATACGATAACTACCTTATGTAGTTATAGTAAGCAGAATGTTAGTTTTAATTAAAAAAAAAAAAAAAAAAAAAAAAAAAAAGTGGGCCCCATAGTAAAGATTGCACACCGGAAGAATGCATTCTCAAAAAAGTCAGTTATTACAAAAATTTCATAAATAAAAGAGAATCTACACTACATAAAGCACAGTATGGTACATTGCTATTGGAAAACAAGTCATATAGGTGCAACGTCCTTTTTAATAACTAAAGGAGCCATTTCAGGTAATGATGGTGAAAATTCTATGTACATCCAGCAACATTCTCTTGTGGAGTGACGGACAAAGGTGAACTAGAACGATTTACTGCCTGCTTTTCAAGGATTCAACCAACCTGCAAGATAGAAAATCAAACATTGTAAGTTTATTTCCATAATATCCACTGTATTTAAAAAAAAAAAAAAAACAACAACCCACCACAACAACAAAACAGTAAATGCCTAAAATTTATTTTCAGAGAAAAGGCAATGTTTACATGCCTAGAGACACTCCGGGGGCAGTCACTCAGAAGGCCACTAGAGTTGCTACCTGGGTCAGTGTGATGCTTAACATTCCTTTATAGACATGCATTGATTCAATGCATCTCTATGAGGAGAGGCGTTTGGCTCTGCACCCCTGCCTCGCCTTGTTGGCCAAGGGGGAGGCAACACATTTTTGCTTATATTAATTTGTACACGTCAAGTGCAACTAAAGAAAAAACACAAAATATTCACGTGTCAGTCCTGATTGTTAAAAGGCTTGGATATCTAGAATCTAATTTTTGGTAGTCAACGCTAACCTTACACTATCTCTTCCCCGATGCTAAAATAAAACAGAGCAGTGTGTGACCTCCCTCTACTCATGGTTTGCAGCATGCCTTCTCTGACGATAACACTTTGTTCGGTGCTGGGCAGCTGGCAAAGCCCAGCACTGATCACAATTGTCAGGGGGCATGCAGGGGAGACCCTATCCGGATCTCAGACAGTGTGCAGCATGAGAATCCGCATGATAGTGCAATTGCAGGGATTTAAAGCACATTTAAAGGGCTGCATTAATGTTAATTTTGTCGACTACACTTGGCTAAAACAATTAAGATGACTAAAACTAAATTGAAATTTGCGGCCAAAATTAACACTGAGCTGCATACAGCAGGCAATCAGGGGCCACTAAATATGGGCCCAGCTGACAGAGGAGAGTCCTAGGTATTGATAGCTGTGAGCAGGGATTTAACCCTTCTCACCCCAGAATGTTAGACATTCCATAACATCATAAAAGCCCAGTAATGTAAGACTGTAACAGATTGTCCTAATATTGTTAAAAGAACTCTATAGGGTCAGGAACACAAACCTATATTTCAAACTCTATAGTGTTAAAACCACCATCTAGCCCCCTGACCTCCTCTTGACTCCCTAAATATAGTAAAATCTTACTTGTATTTAAGTCTGTAGCTGCTGGCTCTGCCTCTGACTTGCCCCGGTCTGCTGACATCAGCAGAAGTGGTGGTCTGAGCCAAATCACAATACTTCCCCATAGAATTGGCTGAGACTGCTTATTGTATTTGTTCTGGTGCGTACAATTAGCTTTTTGCAGTATTTACATCACAGCCTAGTGATAACTCCACGGGCCACTCCTCAGATGGCTACTAGAGGTACTTCGTGGGGCAGTGCTGCCATTCAGTGTCTCCACCCTCTGCACGGAGATGCATTGATAGATGCTGATTGGCCAGGGCTGTGTTTGACTTGTTCTGGCTCTGCCCCTGATCTGCATCCTTGACAGTCTCAGCCAATCCTATGGTAAAGCATTGTGACTGGCTCACAGAATCACTTTTGATAATGTCAGCCAAGCTGGCAGAGCAGAGGCAGCAGCTGCAGACTTGACTACAAGTAAGATTTTACTATATTTACAAAGGCTGATTTTAACACTATACGGTCAGGAATACGTGTGTGTTCCTGACCCTATAGTATTCCTTTAAAGGAAAATAACTTTTCAATATCTATAGATCCAGTTACAATGTTTTACATAGGAATGAAAAATAACGGGCACTTTAACTTGCACACTTAAAAAGTAAATAAAAAATAATGTAAACCCCAGTGACCAGGTATATTACCAGCTAAATGATATAACAGAACTATGCTTAGCGCATATGCACAGGAGGGGTTGTGGCATTTAGGGTATATTTCATGTTACATGCAAACATGTAAAAGTACAGCCCACTGTGTCCATTATAGATACATTTTGTTAAATTAAAGAAACAAGAAAAAGTGGCCAACAGTGCATGTTCACCATTACGGAACAAAAAAACAAAAAGAAGTAGTAGGGGAAACCTCTGTTTGTGGATCAGAGCACATATGCAGGCTGCAAAAAAACAACACTACCCTTTTTAAATAAGGATTCCTGTTTTACCAGGAAACTATTTGGCATGGTCATAGATTAGTCTAAATTTCTGCTGAAAGTTTAGGATTATGAAAATCGATATTGCTCTGTCATATATGCAACAGGAGGTATTCAGTATAATTACTAATACTTTTTAACTAGAACATGTTTGTCAAACCTAAGAATAGAGATTGACAGTTTGTTCTAACAATTATGTTTTTCCTTAGATTGACAGACTGTATAAATAGCAGGTGTACCTGCTGCTTTTAAATGGGATTAAAAGTGAACACATTTTGCTTGGTTTGAGAGTGGGAGGACAGCCACAAACAATTGAATGAGATGGCAGAATGACTGCTGCACTTTTACAGAAACAGGTCATCTAATTGGCCTTGCATTCATTACTCTGTGCATAGACTACATAAAAACATTACCATTCCATAGCTTCGTCAAGTCCAGTGCCCTTCATTGCGGAGGTTTTGAAAATCTGCCATTTACGGTCTTTCAACGCTGGCAAGCCAAGGGAATTAGCAACCTCTGTAGGTGTCATGGCCTGCTCCATGTCTTGTTTGTTAGCAAACACTACTAAGATAGCTTTCTTTAATTCTTCTTCCTGGAATTCAGAGCAGTTACATTTACAATGTTTTATTGCATTACTATGAAACAGAGCAGATTTTTTTTATTTTTTTTAAATGAGTACAGTTTAAATGCACTGAAACTATAGTTACAACTAAAGTAAACTGTAACAGTAATATGTGCCGCAGCTGCAATAATTAAAGTTCAGATTTGTGACACTGATAGCTTATCTTTTCAACTTTCTGGGTTTAATAAACTGAATACTACAGAATAAGATATAATATGTAGAATCTAGGATATACGTGAGATTAGTTACACTACCTAGTTTTGGATATAGGAGAGGGTTATTCATTAAACTGATTTATCCAAATTATTTGCAGTGCTTGTAAACGAACCACAGGGGGAAGTCTGAGATTGCCTCATGCATAATGTTCTTTTAAAGATCAAAGGTAACATTTACTCAATAACACCTTCAGGGCCAGGCTTAGGAAAATCTGTAATAGTAGCCTGGCCTAATATATCATTAGTCCTAAAGTTAATGGTCCAGTTTGTGTATATTAGACTAAGCCTGTCAGTACATCACCCATTAACTCTTTCTTCTAACTTTATTTATAATCATTCAACTTGCATTCATAGCTCTGTTAAAATTCTAGTTACTACTATTAAAGGGACACTATAGTCACCAGAACCACTAAAGTTTCTGATGTAATGATTCTGGTGTGTATAGCCTGTCCCACAGACTTTGCAACGTAACTGCCTTTTCAGAGAAAAAGCTGTGTTTACATTACTACCTATTAACACCCCTAGTGGCAGTCACTCAGGCGGCCACTAAAGGTGCTTCCAATCTCAGTGCTGCACAGTGTGCAGCATCTACATTCAGAGTCTCCATGTTCTGCATGGCTCTGCAAGACCGGCACGGTGAGTTAAAAACCCTTTATCTCCACAGAGAAGGAGGTAGGGGAGCTAAACATGTATTTCATGACTATAGTATGAGAAATACATGTTTGAATTTCTGACATTATAGTGTTCCTATAAAGTTACATGAATACAAATGTGTATTCCTGACACTATATGACTAAATAGCTGTTTAGGCCTCCGGCTCACCTTTACCTCCAGTTAAAAAGGTGATATTACTCATCTTTCTCCAGAACCGCACACCTCTACTTGAGCATGCCTGCCTCCATACTCACCAGTTACTCTGCTCCAGACCTCAGAACAGACATGTATGCACGCGCACGAGCCGACACTCGAGCAGGTGCGCGTGTGGACCAATTTAGGTGATTCTCAATGAGAAGCCTCTGATTGGTTATTTTCCTGTGAAGAGACTGCAAGTCTGCAGCCTTTGCAAGTTTTTTTAAGATATACCCCCAATAAATACATGCATTTATTCATTAAGGGTATATCTACTAAACAGTTAGTTCTTGTTTCCCCCATGTGGGAAGGGGAGTGGTCCTTTAAATAGATTTGTATGCTATACTTTATCAATTATACATTATCAATAGTGGGTCATTTTATCCCTAAGTTTCTATTGGACTATTTCATTAACACCGGTGCAAATGTTTTAACCTCAACATGGCTCTACTAACATCAACTATGTAAATTTGTGCATAGAGAAGCAATCAATGAGGTAGCTCCCATCTATGTAAAGAATAGAAATGTAAAAAAAAGTGTCAGAAAGCACAAGGACCTCAAGTTTGTTTCAAATTACCTCTAACATGGCAACCAGTTCAGACTTGGAGATTCCAATTCTGTCTCTGTCACAGCTGTCTACTACGTAAATCACAGCATCAGTGTTGGAATAATAGCAACGCCAATAGGGTCTGAAACAAGAATCAAATGTGTCATTTTGTGTATAATTTTACTACAGCACAAGATAAATGTCTATCAACGTACTGCATTACACTAATGTCCAGCTGTTTAATCACTCAGGACTACTCTCAGAGATAGTACATGCAGCCTCATGACAACACACCTCTGTTTCACGTTAGGATGGAAGAAAAGGAAAGAGCAGGGTTCAACTTGAAGCCAAAGCTCTACAGACATTGCACTGTGCAAGCCTCACAATACTACCCCATTAATCCACATCTACTATGTGGACAATAGTCAGCATCGTGTGGAAGCATGTAAAAAGAGCAATGCAGTTCAAGTCCTTTTTTATTTTCAATACTGCATGGCCATTTGGTACCTTGGGTTTGCCAAGCTTATTACCTGATACTTGTTTGTCCTCCTAAGTCCCATACTTGAAATTTAAGATTCTTGTAAGTTACTGTCTCAACATTAAAACCGATTGCTGAAAAGGAAAAACAAAAATACATAGACAGTATAAATACGTGTACCCAACATATTGTGAGAAACAAAAAGCATGCAATGCATTTAAATGCAACATATACATATTACAAGTCCAACACCAACTAGGGGCTTCTAACACCCTTTTAATAACTGAATAAATTTGATGTCCAGTATCTGCATGCAAAGAATGCAGATGCTGTCTGCATCCTATGGTCTCTATGAGGAACATTGGATTGATCCTTGGTGCTTAATGGAGTCACATGACCTCAGTGAGAAGTCAGTCTCCACGCTGAAATAAAGGTTTCATTTAAAAGTTAAACTGTGTTTTTAGTTAAAAAAATAAAAAAAATACAGAAAAGAGTCCAAATGGGATAAAGGTCAAATCTAATTAAAAACTATTTTTTTAAAGTTAGAGTGTTCTTTTAACCTTATCAAGGTATAAATATCATATGGTGGCAAATATATTTTTCTCAGCAGATTGTGCTAATCATCTCAATGGCAAATGTATATCTTATAACTATGGCAGCTACATGTACTGAAAGCTATGAACAATGCTTGGAAAGAGACTCCAATCTTTAGGCATGCATGTCATTTAAAGTGATTAACTTTTCATAAAAATAGAATATTTAGGAATAGCTCTTTTTAATCTTTAAAATCCCTATGAACTCAAAAATATATACATGAGATATATTAGGGACTATTTTGTCTCATCTAAAAGCCCATCCCTAGCAAAAGGAGGAGTTCCAGCCACTATGTTCCATCAGGAATCTGACGACTGATGGGAACAGGCATCATCTTCTGCGATACACAATGGATGCCTATGGCACCTTACTCTGAATAAAATTATCTATTAAACATCCGGTGGTCATGGGGTATCCTCCCAAAACCCTATTCTGTATTCTTAATAATGACAAAGGCTCCTGGCAGATGAAGTTCCTGCCAGGAGCTAAAGTATGGCTCTAAGAAGATAGGGTGCCAAGGAGGGACAGCTTAAGGTAAGTATATATCCCTATCTGAACTCACTCTACCACCATGTCACCTGGATGGATCTTTGTATTGGGTCTGTGTACTCACTAAGCGAAGATTCACAAAAAGTGGAGCTTGTATTATAAAGGTTTGTCCAAGCAGATGTTAGCAGTGACAGAAAGGGTATCTTTTTGTACATTTTTTCTCATGTGAGAACTTCTATGGTGCATCACATTGATCTTCCATAACTCTATTTAGTACTCATCTATGTATGAGTGTACAAAAGCAAAGAGGACTGATAGATACAGTACCAGGAGCTGAATATGGACCCCAGAAGGAAGATGGTGCACTCACAAGGGATATCTTCAGGTAACTATATCTCTCTTCAGATTCTCCACAGGCTGTCAAAATTTCAAGGGGCATGGTCTTTTGCAAAATACCAAAGTGAGAGAATAGCTTTAAGCTGGGCACTTGCTGTCAGTTTTTCTTAAGGGAACGAGAGAGCGCGTGCATGACTAACAATTCTCCTTTTCAGTGTATTAAACAAACATATAGGTCATCACTTGAAACACACTCTACAGAACGCCCAACATACTTGGAATTGTGGTTACAACTTCTCCCACTTGTAATCTGTAAAGAATCGTTGTCTTTCCTGCTCCGTCAAGACCCAGAATCAAAATTCTCATTTCCCGAGTTCCAAACAGGCTGGAAAAGATGCTGGAAAAGAAACCCCCTGAAATATAGAGCAAGACAAAGTGTTAACTAGGATTACATTCAAAACAACAATCAGAGCTCCCTGAGTGCCCATACAGTGCCTAAAGTGTGCCTTTAAAGGAAAACTCCAAGCACCATAACCACCCGCTAAAATGGTTTGACTTCATACCCGGGACTTAACCAGAGTACTCCTGGCACCATAACCACTACAGGCACCCGGTGGACCCTTGGTGAGAAATTAAACAGTTTGATTGCTTACAACAGGAGGGAGTGCCTTTAAAATGGCACTATAAGCATTAAAACTACTACATCTTAATGTAGTGGTTTGAAGCATTGGATTTTAAATTTTCAGAGGTTTTCACTTTCGCCTTCATCACATACAGCATGATGACACCAACGATGGATATCATATTGCTGAACATGCTGCGCTGTATGTGCTCAATGTTAGCATTTGATTGAATCAGAGATTAATAATCTCATTGGCAGCGGATTGTGCTGAAATAATAAGGAGACTGGTACAGGCTAACAGCACTGAATTATGGATCAAGGTTAGTAAATTCTTTTCCACCATGTTTAAAAAAAAATTTTTTATTTAGATTTGGGTGATGGGGACCTTAAACTAAAGGCAGAGAAGAACACTGTAGTGTTAGGAATACAGATTTGTATGTCTAATGCTGTGGTGTTCCTTTTAATGAAAATAAAACAAATATTGATTGTTAAAGGAACACTCCAAGCACCATACCCACTTCTGCACAGTGTAGTGATCATGGTACCAGAATAGCTCTGGTGCCCCCCATTGTAAGGATTCAAACCGTTTGCTGACAGTTTTACAACAGGGTTTGCTGGCCACTGCTCATCTCCTCTACGAAAGCCAGAAGCATTCCGAATAGAGCTTAGCCTGGCAGTGCAGGGCTTAGCTCACTGGCTAAGTGCAATCTGCTGACACTCTCAGGAGAGCAAATTCAGGAGCGTCCGGCAGACCTCAGGTATGAAGTCTACTTACATTAGGAGAGCGCCAGGACACACTTGGCACCATAACCACTGCGCACACACCTTTCAATGAAACAAAACAGGCCTAAAAAATACAGAGTTTATAGTTCTAAGGTGTTCATTTGTGAATGCACATTTAGTTAAGAATATAAACATGAGCACAAGATACAATAGAATGGAAATTATGTTAGAAGTAAAAATAATCTATCATCACACACAAAACTGGAAACATTTCCACTTGTCTGCTCAACATTGACAGAGCAATGGTTACTGCTTCCATTGTAGCACAAGGCATGTACATGTATAGCACTGCAGGAGAAATTCCTGACCATATATGCATGTATATGGTATTTGTCTGTTAGACAACCAATCATGCACATGCACACCTGCAGTAAGATGGGTCGGTGAAGGTGCTGCACAGATGCGCTGTGATGCCAAGTTTTTTTTCCCTTTCCTCTGCTGTGCTTATTTACCCCAGTAAACTCTACAATAGCATTTACTGGGATGAAGGAACAAGGCACTGTCACTACTCTAAGCTTATCCTTAAATATGTTGACCTCTCAAAGATCTATCCACTAATTAATGATCTGAAAACTGAATTTGGTCAAATAAGTTGCAGAGGTTACAGTGAAAGGAGTACAATGTATTTAAGGTACCTGCAGTTTAATTTTTACAACTGCAGCTATAAACAAACATGTCACAGGAGAAGAAAATGTATAGTAATAAGCACACAGACACAAGTCCTAGATACTTGTGACAGGTCCCCTCAAAGAGCTTTGCCAGTGATAATGCACATATACTGCATTTGTGAATGGATCTATTTGGCAAAGTAATAAAACCTGCTCTGTGGTATTTATTAACTTGGGAGTGCTGTATATATGGGATATTCTTGGCACTTATAGTAAAAATCGTCAAGAGTGTCAGAATTCATGGACTCAATTAAGCTACTAAATAATCTTTTCTTTCACACACCTGGCTCTGCCTCTAATGTCAGCGCAGAGGAGGGAACTTGAAATTGCAGTGCGGATTAGGCCTTCACCATAGGAAACCAATGATCAGTACTTTCCAATGAGGATTTTGAGGATGCTGGACATGAGGACATCCAGCGTTGTTTTACAGAGTTACATTCTGTGAAACAGCAGGAAGCGCCTACAGTGGCTGTCTGGTAGGCAGCCACTAGAGGCAGTCTTAACCCTGCAAAATAAACAAAGATTCTCTGACACTGCAATGTATTATATTGCCGAGCTATGGGGAACAGGGACACTGACTGCACCCAGACCATTTCAACGAGATGACGCGGTCTGCGTGCCCATAGTGTCCCTTTTCATATATCCTTAGATTTTCTTGTTGTTGCCAGGGTTATTCACTAACATGCGCATTAGCAGGAATTCAAAATGAATGAAAACATAGCAGACATTGAAAATGTATCCAAATCATCTATTCCCCATCTATTCCCCCCCCCCCCCCCCTAAACTTTTAAATTCACTTTGAATTTCAGACAGTTCACACTGACCATAACCTACTACAAATCTGGCATCACTATGATTACAGGAACTATAATGTAATTATGTTCCTAGTTAATGACCCTGAGAAGACCAGACATGAAAGAGTATTATTCAGTGAACTTATAGTGTATTGGAAACTAAACTAATAAAAATTTTTAGGCCTGAACAACTGAGCTGGAAAAATTCTCCACAGCTTGCCTGTGCCAGTCTATAATTTACATTTCAGGTCTCGATTCACTATAGTTAGTTGTTGGGAGAATTAACCCCCAAATTTAGGTGAAGTTACTCCCTGGTGAGGGGGGGGGGGGGGGGGGGGGGGGTAGCAGCTCCCTGTAACCCAGTCTTCCCCAAACTCTGGCCCTCCAGATGTTGCTGAACTACAACTCCAATGAGTCTATGAATGAAATAGACAGGCTGAGAATCATGGGAGTTGTAGTTCAGCAACACCTGGGGGGGCAGAGTTTGGGGAAGCCTGCTGTAACCCATTAACACACCTATACAGCATGTCACCCTACTGATATCATTTATAAAGGGTTAAATGACCAGCCCCCACCCTGTCCCACTCTCACCCATGGCGAGCTGTAGTCCTGGCTCCGCAGCGAACCTGCTTGCACTCGGTCTCAGTCCAGGAAGTAGTGCAGCTCTGACTTCCACGTCACGTCAGAGTCGCCCTGAACCCACACTCACGCTCGTCAGCTGATTCGACACGAGTGGAAATCACTTTAAAAAAAAAAAAATTACATTAAAGAAAATATCAGTTCCTTAATACGGTGATACATTCAGGCGACTAATTGCGTCGTTTCATTCACCGATATAGATATATATATATTATTTTTTTTTTTTTTAATTTTTCGTGCGGTGTCGAATCTGCGGTTGTATTTGAAGCACTTCCTGCTGTGCCTTGCTCAGACAGCTGGTGAGCTGTGTGAGCAGGAGGTCAGTTAGCTGCTGGACTGGTTGGACTGGTTGAGTGTGGTACCAGACTCATGGCTCTCCATGGTTATGCATCAGTCCTGCAGTAATACATGGTGCTCATTTTAACCCATGGAGTCAGTGTCATTCATTGTGTATAATAATGAATGTTTTATGTAATTATGTAATGATATATGGACATACTCAGAAAAAAATAGTTGGATCTTTCCTTTTGGTTATTTTTTTTTTACCCCTGTGTATAATAATAATAATAATAATAATAGTATGTATGGTGCAGTGTATGTAATTAGTTTAATACCACCTTCTCTAAACTTTAAGCTCATTTGAGGAGAGTCCTCTTCTACCTCTTGTTCCAGTAACATTTTGTAATTGTCTCATTTATTGTTAAATTTCCCCCTTTGATAATATTGTAAATTACTGCAGTATAAGTTGGCGCTATGTTGATGCCAATAATATGAGCACATACTCTGAAAAAATTAAAAGATGGATTTTTCATTTGATTACATTTGACATCTACAGAAGTTGGATTTTTCCCAATTTGTAGTCATCTGACATCAAACAGACTAGTGTATCATTTTATTTTATGCCAGGATCATCTAGGCTTATTTATTAAGTTTGAAACTGCAGATAATTGACACAAGAATTGCAAATGTTTGATAAAAATAGCCGAGTTGGGAAATTGATGAGTAGTTGTTTTCCATTTATGCTATTTTGGCCCAGGATTTAAAAGTCCATGGTCAATTCCAGAGTTATCAAATATGCTCAAAGTCATGTCTCACTTTATTGCATGGGCAACAGCAGAGTAGCTGTGTGAGCATCATGTTGGGCTAGCAGATGTAGCTGTTGGACCTGTAGAACTATTTTATTTTGTATTGTTTATTTGAGGATATATACTAAACTGGACGGTGTGGAGAATTGAGAAGGGTCCTGCAGATTATTGTTCAAAATAGTGAAGTTGAAAGTGTTATGGGCAAATGCAAATATTACAAGTTTTAGAATGAAATGTTGTATTTCTTAAACTGTGTACTTTGTCTTTAAGAGATATTGCAAACTGACAAGGTGTTAGAAATGGAACATATTGTTTTTCATAGATGTTTCTTTAAGCAATAACCTCAGTGCATAATATGTTTGCACCATTTTGTCCCAGACGAATTACAATAACAATAACGCATAAACAAGCTTCAAGGCTATACTACGACTCTTTCAGTACACAATATACTGTGGTAACCCCAAGTTAATGGAACTTCCCCAAATCCGGGAATCTCCCACGACTGTGCACTTACGTCTTAGTATAAACAACAGATAAGCTATTCAGACTTTGGGAAGCCATCTTGTCTCTTGAACTTGATGGAAGTTCCCCAGGTCCGGGAGTTTCCCATGACGTGTGCACTTGCTTTTAGTTATGGACTTTTTCATATTTGAACTATGGTGACTCTAAAATGACGACACTTAAGGTATAAATAGGTGTACTTTTAAATGTTAACACACAGAGGAGAGACTTGGAGACAGACGCTGCTCCATCTTAAAATGACTGAGAGGCTGACATGATGACATGTTCAGAAGGGTATGTTAACCTATTAATGATATCTGCAAGCATTTAATTTCATCTTATAAACTCTGCTATAATGGATTTGATATGTCTATATTTATATTTTTATATAATAAATATCTAAAAGACAAAATCTATGGCTTCCAAGACAATCCTTATTTTATATTGTATTCTCAATTATTTACACATGTTAAATAGAGGATCTCTTACTAACTATATAACATTATGGCTAAGATATCTGTATGGTTAGCCCTGCTAAGTTCTATGCTTTAAGACATTATAGAGGTAAATAAGGGAACCGCAAGCGGTTACAAAAGAAACAACATAATTCAGGGTCTAAATTCCAGTATTGTCCTCAGAACAACTATGTCCTGGAAGAAAGATGAAAGCTCACTGAGCAGTGCCCTCCACCGCTCTGTTCATGTACGTCCAGTTGTCTGGTTACAATTACATGTCTGTTAGCCCACCCATTGTACAGCGCTACGGAATCTGATGGTGCTATATAAATAATAAAATAATAATGTTTGAGGAAAAGGATCCCAATTCTGATACCATTCGTCCAGAAGTAAGGGCTTCAAGCAGGACCGCTTTAAGGGTCAATGACATGATAGGAATATCCTCCAGTGGTTCAAAAGGGATTGATTGAAAAGCTTCCATCTCATTCGTACGTGCATTTCCTTTTGTCTCAGAGAAGCGGCATTCGACTAAATGGAACGAACCACCATCAGACACACGACTACCCAGTTTGTGAACATTTGCATTCATTAGTTTGTTTGTGAGAACTCCCGAAAGAAGACCGGTCAAAGCATTCAATCGCATGGAACTGTTTTGGGGCTTCACCTCGTGGCTGACCAGTCTAAACCTTCACTCAAATGGCTTTCCTGTTCTACCGAACAGATCTGAACGGTATTTCGACAGATTGGGCGCTCATATCCCTGCTATACGGTGAAGTATCTTTCTTTCATGGAGTTTTGATTCATATTATGGGAGTTATGTTTTAAAATATTGTTGGGAATGGGATTGGAATTATCACGCTACCCTTTATTTGAATGCTAATTATGTCTACCAGCGGACATATTACAGTTCATACTTCTACTCCGCTACAGTAATGGGCATCTAAATCCTGAGAGAGCTGAAAGGGCATTGTGGCGGAATCTACTATTAAATTCATATGGATTTGTGTGTTTTATATTTTTATAATATATGAACACTTTGCATTCAACTCCCTAACGAGGAACACCCTGGTACCCCATTAGAATGTTCTCACCTAGTAATTTAAGTGCAAAACCGCAAGGGAAGTAATTAATGAATGTTTCCCCTGGGTGGCCGCCATTTTGTATAACTGAATGCACGTGGTGGCCATTTTGTCTCCTGAATGTAGTAGCGGTACTTGGTTGTAGAGTACCTGGAACTTTTTCGGCTAGGCACTCGCATGAACCCTGGTAAAGATTAGATTGCTGCCCATTCTACTTCCCGAACAACTATGTGAACAGCGGGAGCATTTGTACCCTGAAATTAAGAGAATCCCTTGCATGGTGTTCGCACAGGAACCCTCGAACAGAGACTGACCAGGACACCCAGAGGCGGCTCTCTAATTAGGCGGTTTAGGCGGCCGCCTAAGGCCTCGCGCTGGCTGGGGCCTCACGGCCGCCTAAACCGCCTGTTGGCAGAGTGTGTCAGGTCCTCGGTCAATGACCGAGGACCTGACACCAGGAGGGGGCCCGGCGGCTTGCCCGGTATGCCGCCGGGTGCGAGGCCCCTCCTTGCTGCCAGGCCGGCCACCGCAGACACTGGTCTGCAGCTCCGCAGTGTGCAGAGCTGCAGACCATGTGACTCGCGAGAATTGGCCAATCAGAGCGTTGCCGCGGGTTACCACGGCAACGCTCTGAATCTCGCGAGATTACACGGTCTGCAGCTCTGTGGAGCTGCAGACCGGGAGCAGGGGCCACCGGACCACCAGGGAGCCCACTGGACCACCAGGGAAAGGTAGGCTCTCCCTCCCCATCACCCCCCACCAAACTCAGGCTCACCCCCGACCACCATCACCACCCACCACCGCCCTTAGCCTCACCCCCACCACCCTTAGGTTCACCCCCCACCACCATCACCCCCACCACCCTCAGCCTCACCCCCACCACCATCACCCCCACCACCCTCAGCGTCACCCCCCACCACCATCAACCCCACCACCCTCAGCCTCACCCCCCACCACCATCACCCCCCACCACCCTCAGCTTCACCCCCCATCACCCCCACCACCCTCAGCTTCAACCCCCACCACCATCACCCCCACCACCCTCAGCCTCACCCCCACCACCATCACCCCCACCACCCTCGGCCTCACCCCCACCACCATCACCCCCCACCACCCTCAGCCTCACCCCCACCACCCTCAGCCTCACCCCCACCACCATCACCCCCACCACCCTCAGCTTCACCCCCCACCACCATCAACCCCACCACCCTCAGCCTCACCCCCCACCCTCACCATCACCCCCACCCTCACCATCACCCCCCACCACCCTCAGCCTCACCCCCCACCCTCACCATCACCCCCCACCACCCTCAGCCTCACCCCCCACCACCATCACCCCCCACCACCCTCAGTTTCACCACCCACCACCATCACCCCCACCACCCTCAGCCTCACCCCCACCACCATCACCCCACCACCCTCAGCCTCACCCCCCACCACCACCATCACCCCGCACCACCCTCCGCTTCACCCCCACCACCATCACCCCCACCACCCTCAGCCTCACCCCACCACCATCACCCCACCCTCAGCCTCACCCCACCACCATCTCCCCACCCTCAGCCTCACCCCCACCACCCTCAGCCTCACCCCACCACCCTCAGCTACACCCACCACCACCATCAGCTTCACCCCCCCACCACCGTCACCATCACCCCCCACCAACCTCAGCCTCATTCCCCACCACCATCACCCACCATCACCACCTTCAGCCTCACCCCCCACCACCCTCAGCTTAACCCTCAGCTTAACCCCCACCACCATCACCCCCACCACCCTCAGCCTCACCCCACCACCATCTCCCCACCCTCAGCCTCACCCCCCACCACCCTCAGCCTCACCACCCACCACCATCACCCCCACCACCCTCACCACCATCACCCCCACCACCCTCACCATCACCCCACCCTCAGCCTCACCCCCACCACCCTCAGCTACACCCACCACCACCATCAGCTTCACCCCCCCCACCACCGTCACCATCACCCCCCACCAACCTCAGCCTCATTCCCCACCACCATCACCCACCCTCAGCCTCACCCCCCACCACCTTCAGCTTAACCCCCACCACCATCACCCCTCCCCACCATCACCCCCACCACCCTCAGCCTCACCCCCACCACCCTCAACTACACCCACCACCACCGTCACCATCACCCCCCACCACCATCACCCCCCACCACCATCACCCCCCACCACCCTCAGCTTCACCCCCCACCACCCTCAGCTTCACCCCTGCCCACCCTCAGCTTCACCCCCACCACCCTCAGCCTCACCCCCACCACCCTCAGCCTCACCCCCCACCACCCTCAGCCTCACCATCCCCCATAACCCCCCACCACCCTCAGCCTCACCCCACCCTCAGCTTCACCACCCCTCAGCATCACTCCCCCCACCACCTTCAGCATCACCCCCGTCACCCCCCACAGCATCACCCCCCACCACCCTCAGCATCACCCCCCACCACCCTCAGCATTACCCCCCACCACCCTCAGCATCACCACCCTCAGCATAACCCTCCGTCACCACCCTCAGCTTCCCCCCACTCACCATCACCCCCTCCTTCTCACATCACCCCCTTCTCACTCTCACATTAGCCCCCCCACTCTCACATTACCCCCCCACTCTCACATTACCCCCCCCACTCTCACATTACCCCCCCACTCTCACATTACCCCCTCTCACTCTCACATTACCCCCTCTCACTCTCACATTACCCCCTCTCACTCTCACATTACCCCCTCTCACTCTCACATTACCCCCCTCTCACTCTCACATTACCCCCCTCTCACTCTCACATTACCCCCCTCTCACTCTCGCATTACCCCCCTCTCACTCTCGCATTACCCCCTCTCACTCTCACATTACCCCCCTCTCACTCTCACATTACCCCCCTCTCACTCTCACATTGCCTCACTCTCACATTGCCTCACTCTCACATTACCCCCCTCTCACTCTCACATTACCCCCCTCTCACTCTCACATTACCCCCCTCTCACTCTCACATTACCCCCTCTCACTCTCACATTACCCCCTCTCACTCTCACATTAACCCCCCTCACTCTCACATTACCCCCTCTCACTCTCACATTAACCCCCTCACTCTCACATTAACCCCCTCACTCTCACATTAACCCCCTCACTCTCACATTAACCCCCTCACTCTCACATTACCCCCTCTCACTCTCACATTACTATCACCCCCTGCTCCCTCTCACATTACCATCAACCCCCCGCTCCTTTTCACCATCACCGTCCACTCCCTCTCACCATCACACCCCCCGCTCCCTCTCACCATCAGCTACCCCATACACATAGGGTCTCAGACAAAAACACAAACATGCTCACAGAGACATACATTCGCACACACAAGGATACTCTCTGTCAGACACACTCTCAGGCACATACACAGGTAGACAGTGCGTCAATGTGTATATGTGACACTTTTTTGTTAGTGGGGCCTCATGTTTGCGTTTCGCCTAAGGCCTCATAAAGTCTAGAGCCGCCTCTGAGGACACCTATTTCCCTGGAATTGTTTTGGGCTAGCGCCTTGTGCCCGGCCAGTCAAAACTTTACCCTGGTGGCATTCCAGTTCCACCGAACCGATCCGAGTGATCTTTGAATATGTTATACACTCAGATCTGGGCTATCATCTGTCATGAGACTCCATTGCAGCGGAAACCAAGGTCCCCAGAGCCAAAATGCACACAAAAATAAAAAAAAATTTTACCACTAGTTGTACAGTTAAAGTCTATAAAAAATATTGTTTTAAAAGACCCTAGGTTAATACAGTAAAACACCAATATTTTATAAAACCCAAATTGGTCCCACTCACATGGTGCTGAGCCACTCAAATAGTTGGCTCAGACTTTGAAGCTTGGTCAACAAAATGAAGTGGGTGTTCTTTTGAAATCTGTTTAGTGCAGCTTGCCACCTGGTTTCCAGTACCTTAACCCCTTAAGGACCAAACTTCTGGAATAAAAGGGAATCATGACATGTCACACATGTCATGTGTCCTTAAGGGGTTAAACCTTATGAACTCCAGCATACAAGGTAAGTGCAGCATAACAATTTATTGAAACACTTAAAATACAGATAAAATACTAGATTCCATACATAGAAAACATAAAGTCCACTTCACTTAACGCGTTTCAGCTAAAACAAGCCTTTCTCAAAAGTGTCCAGTGTCCTTCTGTTGTTCCGTTCTTCCGGCTTTTTATTTCCAAATTTGGCACATTTTTTCCTCTCTGTGTCCGCTTCCGGGTAGTTCTTTATCAACGGCATGACATCCTCTTGCCTGTCCCTCCTCCTTTGCGTCCCAATGTAACTGGCTGAATATTACCATGCACTTTTCTCGTGCACAGCCACTGACTTCAGGACCCATTCTCAATGCTTTCCTATGGATGTTCTGCACGCTGAATGCGAATTTTGCATTCAGCGTCGCAGATGTGCCTCTAGCGGCTGTCAGGAAGACAGCCACTAGAGGATGGATTAAGCCTGCTATGTTTACATGTGAAGGGTAAACTGCTATGTTTACATGTGATGGGTTAAAACCTGAGGGACCTGACACCCAGACCACTTCATTGAGCTGAAGTGGTCTGGGTGACTATAGTGTCCATTTAATAACACTATCAAAGTATCACTTCATATATATGGGAGATTGAGATCCAAATTAGATATAAATATTCTGAATGATCTATAAATGCTATGACTGTATCTGAGAATCCTTTCTCCTTCAGTTGTCTCCTCTCATGCCTTCAACTGGTGTGTCCAGGGAGCTAAATGCAACAGGGGGCCCTGAAATAAAGGTCAGGTTTGGCTGGAAGAGGCATGGCAGTCAATCATGATACTCAACAGCAGCGGAAACCAAGGCCTCCACAGCCAAAGTGCGATCACCATTATAACTTTGTTCCCTCTGTTTCCCCTTGAGCAGTATGAAGATCTGAAGGATAGGAGGAAAAACATGTTTTGAAATTCCAAGCGCAGGTAAGGGCATCCCATCCCTCTGCTTGAGAATGAGGAGTATGGAGAGGAACTTTTTAACTTGTCTATTCTTGAGGGAGACACCCATCTTTCCACAATCTTCTGAAATGCCCATTTGGCCAAGCAACATTACCCTGTTTGTATCTGGTGTCTGCTGAGGATATCTGCTTGGACGTTGGAAGGACCTGGAAAGTGAACTGCGGATAGTCCTTGAAGGTTTATTTGGGCCCAGTTCATGATAGGGAACATGATATTCATCATCTTTTCACTGCGAGTTCCATTTGATTAATGACTACTGAGGTTGTCCACCAGAATTTTTTCACGACTTGTGCCATTAATTCCAGGACATTGGATGAATTTTCTTTCAGTGCTAACGGCCATTTCTCCTGCACCAAGCACTGTTTCGAATGAGCTTCCCATCCTGAGAGACAAGCATCTGTTGTTACAACTTCTGATTTATTTTTCCTAGGAAAACTGTGAAACATGTTTGAGTCTTTTTCCCACCATGTTAAATCTCTCTTGACTCTGGTCGAGAGGAGGATCCTTTGGTCGAGGGATAGGTGTTTGACTTGAGGGGGAAATTAACTTTGAGGGATTCTCAGATGCCACTGAGCCGGCATTGTCAACCCTATTGTAGATGATAGGGATCCTAATAGGCTCATGAACTTGCGGGCTGCAACATAATGCAGAGGGAGTTACGCTGAAATTTTATTTTTAAACCTGACAGTTCTGTCCCGTGAGAGACAAACTGCCCCATATCTTGTGTTGAAGTTAACTACCAAGTATACTGTTTGCTGTGAGGGTGTCAGCTGGCTCTTTTCCACATTCAAGATCCATCCGTGTTGTTCTAGGATGTTCTGTGTTCTGTTTCAATGGGTCGGCAATGTTGATCATCTCTTTCCCAACAGAAGAATATCATCCAGGAAGTAATAAATGTGAATCCATTGCAGAGAAATCTTTTGTAAATACCATTGGTGAGAGCTATAAACTGCAGGTGCACATTGTTGAGACAGAATCATAGGTATTTCTAATGTTTCTTTGCAATATGGATGTGAAAATAAGCATCTTTCAGATAGATTGAAATCATCCAATTGTTGGGAGATACCACCTTGATGATAGAGCTCAAAGATTCTATTTTGAATATCCTTGCATGCAAATAGGTATTCAAGATTGGCAGGTCTATGATCGTCCTCCAGTTGTCTAGAACTTTGAGAGCTATGAACAGTCTGGAATAATAACCCTGAAACATTTCATTCTTGGGAACTGGACAGACCATTTTCGCTGTAAGAGCGTATCTGTAAAGTTCAGCAAAACCTTTTTATTTCAGTTTTCTTCTGGGAACGTAGACTGGAAGGAGGAGAATCCTTAAATTCCAGATAGTAGCCATTGGTGTTTAGATTTCAACCAGGCATGTTGCACCGATTGATCAAATGATCTTCCCGGCCAGCCCATGTAGGGCTGACGCTCAGTGAGCACAGCCTAAACATGCAACAAAGTTCCTTGATGGGCCGGTGAGGAGATTAGAGATCTCCCTCACTGGCCCATTGCACAGAAAGGCAGAGTGGCGTAGGGAGCTGCTAATCTCATCTCCTGCTGGTGGCCATGCACTCTGCTCCCGCGAGCTTCGGTTACCGAGAGCATTGCCGTGGGTTACCATGGCAACGCTCTCAATAATGCCAGAGCTCTTCGGAAGCAGCTAGAGAACTCACTCAGACCATTAGACCACCAGGATATCCCCCTCCCTTGGCCAAAAGAAACTGAAGTAAGGGGGGAACAAACACATTTTTATTGTATTATTTAATTTTGCATAATACATGATTTATGTATGGGTATATATATATATAAATATATATATATATTATTATAAATTGTGCATATATTTAATATCTCCCCCCCCCCCCAAAGAACCATGAAACCTGATTCCTCTAAAGGCCCCTGTACATACGAATGAAAACCCCTATATATATATATATATATATATATATATATATACACACACACACGCCCCTGTACATTCAAACTAAAGGCACCTGTACACACACAAAACAGCTCCTGTACATGCAAACTAAAGCCCCCTATACAAACACATTAAATCCCCATACACACACACACACACACAACAACCCCTGTACATACACACTAAAGTCACCTTTACATACACATGAAAGCCCCATATACATACACACACACACACACACACACACACACACACACAACAGCCCCTGTACATTGACACTGTAACCCCTGTGTGTACACACACACAGTACAGCCTATATTAATATACATGCACGCTACAGCCCATATATATGCACATGACAGGCTTAGATACATGTATGTGCACGCTACAGCCCTTTTGTACATGCACACTACAGCCACTAGATGCCCACACTATCTGGACACACACTACATTACATATACAAATACATCCACTACATCCTCCAACACACAAACACTCTCTGCAACCCCTAGAAACACACTACCGCCCCTGTACATATACACACTGAAGCCCGAATACAAACACACACTACTCTGTGCACTCAAACTACATCCCGTATTCATTAACATGCACACTACTTCCCCTATACGCACACACACTACAGCCCTTATACAAACAGTACACCCTCTAGATGCACTACATCCATAGACAAATGCATACACATGCTCTCTCTCTTCACAACCCCTAGACAGAGAGACAGACACAATCTCTACAGCCTCTAGACACACACACTTTACAGCCACTGGAAACACATACACACTATAGCCCCTAACCACACATAATACACCACAAACAGACTGCTTTACACACAGTACACCACAAAGAATCAACTCTACACACCCTCGTAATCACCAGCAAATGCACTGCAATAGTGTGATTACATTTGCTTGTGTTATGTAAAACACAGGGCATTGTTTCCATGCAAGTGCTCTTCAGCATGAGATGCCCTGGATGGACAGCAAACTAAAATGTTCACGGCCTCTCTCTCTTCCCCAACCCCTCCTTTTGGGCAGCTCTGCCTCTAAATGCCTGGGCCAATTTTTTTCCCCAGTACAGCCCAGTGTATGGGGTTCTGAGACAAACATAATCACCTCAAAGCTTCCTTTGTTTAGAGGAAAAGATGGAAATGGCTTACCTTGATTCTGTAGAGTGCGACCTATTTCTTTTACGTGCTCGATAAGTGTTGAATGGAAAATCCCAGGGCAGCTGGAAAAACAGGATCAACTACTACTTAGCAGCAGCAATGGGAGAAGATTCAAATTATCAAGATATGCATCTACATATAAATACACAAATATCAAGGAGCAAGCAAAGAAAAACTCCAACTCTCCAATAAAATCAGAAAAACAAATACCTGTATAGAAAGCATACCAGGTTCACCCGATTTGATAAAGGGCCTTAGGAGAACTTTTACAAGCTGTTAGAACCACTGGCAACCAGAGGATCTGAACAACACTGTTGCTGCTTCCATTACCATAGAAACCCACCAAACTGAAAGTGCGGCAGTCGTGCCTGTGAATTGAGTACTGATCAAAGCCAAATCATAGCGTAAAAGCTCCTGACATACACATAGTCGCCTTTCCGGCATATGCGTAACAAACCCAAAGAACCCCACAAATACTCGGACACCTTTATTTGGGAAAATTATCACAGCTTTAATAATATATAAATAAAGTTAAAATAATTTAAGGTCATTGTCATATATTAACATAGCATATCCCTTTAACTACTACCCCAGACAATAACCTACAACACAATAAGTAAAACCACATTATAACATATAATTAACATGTAAACATAACTGTTGCCACCAAGTGCATTATTTCCAGCTTTCTTCCATGTAGGGGCATACCGAGATACACCCTACACACACCAGGTTCGGAGCTACCGATGAGCTTGAACCTACAATTACTCTTCCAAACCTAACTGTTCTTAGCAAACCAAACTATTTACATCAGGACAAACAACCTACACCCCAACTTCTCTATCCATCCCCCGCCATAGCTAAGAGCTTGACACCTTGAGCTACCTGAGCGCCCCCACCAAAAACAATGCCCATTAGATCACTCGGCATGCAAAGTTGAGCTGGCCCACCAGCTGAAGTGCCCGCAAAGTAACCTTCTTAGCTTCCTCGCCCTCCGCCACCGCCTGCCGCAGTGCCCTTAACTTGTTCTCTGTCAACCGACATTCCTCCTGCACCGAATCTATCTCCAAGCCCAGGAAGTACAAACAAAGTAGTCAGCCCCAGAGTCGTGTCGCCCGCCAGTGGTATTCCAAAGACATTCACAACCCATTCCAAAGTTCTAAACCCTATGCGGCACACCTCCGAACCCACCAGCCTGACACAAAGGAAATCCTCTAGGGAATGGACCACAAATCAACTGCCCGCCTCGGATTTGACCACCCACTCCAGAAAGGTACTGAACGTTTCGAAGTACGCACACGAGATGGAACAACCCAACGGCAAACACAAATCGACGAAATACTGCAGCTCAAAAAAACAGCCCAGTAAATGATGACAGTCGGGGTGAAAAGCCGCTTCCACGTCCGCCTTGGCCATCAACGCCCCCTTGTCCGCACGCCGTACCAACTTGACCATTGGTCAAATGATGCAAGGACACAGAGCAAAGGAGCCTTGTCAATATCATCATTCACTGAAGCTCCATGTGGATACAATAAAAGATGAATAAGCCAGTACTTACCGGGCTCCTTTTTCGGCACGACCCCCAACGGGGGTTGCTCAATGGGGGCTCCATGACCAACTCCGCCATTCTCCCTAACTGCACCTCCTTAAATAGCTTCCCCGCATCACATTCGTAAAGTACCCCACTGACTTCAGGTTCTGCAGATTATGAACCGCCTCCCGATGCCAAAACAAATCACAAACCCCCTTGTGAACCCATCCCTAAACAACACAACATCCTCCTGGTTATCGTAGCTGTTTAACCACGGCAACATCATGCCGACCTTCACCGGTGATTGCCTCAGCGACAACAGGTGCCCCTGAACCACCCAGAGCACTCGTGTTTGAATTGGCATTCTGCGCCCCACATACATTGCCCTTCGTTATACGTACAGCAGAATCCTGTTTTGTGGAGGCTGACGAGGTGGAGGAAGATCCCGCCCCGGACTGAAAGGGGACTGTGCCATCATGAGCTTCATCCACAGCGGCAGGTCAATCTGATGCCACCTCATGCCCGGATTAACCAAAAGCCTCTGCCGAAACTGTTCGTCGTACCGCCACCACGCCAAGCCTCCATAAGGGCGGTACGCCTCCCAAATCCCATCCAGAATGCAGAAAGCCCTTAACCAATTCCCAAAAGCTTTCCTTCTTGGCATCTTTCTTATCCTCTTCCTTCATGTCCAAGTATTCATCCAGAGGAAGAAGAGAAAAGATCTCCAGAAATGTCCCTTTCCATATCCTATCCTTCACCTCCGGTTTAAGGTAACACCCCAACAGCCCTGTGCAGGAGAAGTGAACATCCTATCTAGCTGCGTCCGGGACGCCCCCAACCAGTTCGTCCCTCTCCGTCCCTAAATTACCTGCGGCCGCCACTGTTGGAAACCCCATGTCCCCGGCAGAACTGCTACTGACCTCCGGAACCACCCAAAGCTAACGCTGCCCCCCCAAACCCCTGCTCCATGAGTCCAGAAAGGAATTGAGACCCTCTAAAAGGTCCCCAGAAGGTTTAACAGCAGACAACTCACCACCAGAGCCTTTTGCCGCTAAAGGCCATGAGGCTGTTTCCTGCCTGACATCGTCCATGCCCGGCACAACGGTGCCTCCAGCCGTAGATTCACATCCCCAGGTCTCATGGGCGACCATCTTGGTGACCTCGAATGAGAAAAGACTCTGGGTAGGCCATCCAACTGAGTCCTGGCCACCCTACTCTCTCACTGGGACCTGGCTTCCTCTGTGCCTGTCCTCCTGTCCCCTGTGGCCGTGCCCCCTCCCCACCAGCTGTTCCTCGTCACACCGAGAACTCCCACTAGATGAGCCCGATCTGCTGCACCTGCGGTCAGTAGTCCTAATAGGGGATCCCAAATAACGCTCCCGGGTAGACCCCTGCCGTAGTGGCGTCAGGATTACTAGTTGATCCAGCATGCAGAATTATATCGCACCTAGGACTAAAGTTAACGCTGCCCCCGCCGAGAACCGAGATGGAAGGAGGTTGGGTCTTGATCTGCCGCGGGTAAGATGAGTGTTTGTTATTTCTGTCAACGTGACCGCTGGTTTTCAGTGCCGTCACGCTGACAGAAACCTGTGGCACCGTGACAGGTGGCCTGCCTGATCATTATGACCACTCCAGGATCTATAGTGTGACCCCTGTTGCCCTGCACCCCGAGGGACCTGACTTGATAGTCCTGAGTGCGGCACTCCATGCCCACCCGTGATGGGGATCTAATGAATGTGGAAGCCTGCCTACCCACTTCGCAACTCAGGTCCCTCTACCTGGGCTCTCTCCTTGGGCCACCTCTACCTACGCTAGGCGATCTGGACACCGACCTGCGAGGTGACCCGCGTGGACAAACTCTGCTCCCATGACCTGCTAGGAGAAGCCGGCCGATGCTCACTGGCCCTAGGAGACACTGCCGTTGCCTGGGTGCCTGGCGCCCACCTTCCCACCACCTGCCTGCTGCCCCATGACTTGCGACCCATCAGGATGGGGGACAATTCACCCAGCATGTCACCAGCCAGAACCACCTCTCCATCATGACCAAGAGCACTACCAGCGCCTCCATTGCCTGCTGCAAAGCTTGCCGTGGCTGTCCCTGCCCTTCTCCTTCCAGCAGTTCGCGGCAATTCCTGCTCATTCCCGCAAATGTGGCCCGAACCCAGCATCCTGGAGTCCTGTCCGAGGCCCGAACTGTCCTCTAGCTCGTGGCCCGAACGTGCAGCAGGTTTCTGACCTCCCTGTACGCGGCCCGAATGTTCGGCAGATGTTCCACCTGTTCGCCCGATCCAGCCTTCGCCTGTTCACAGCCCAAACGTTCGCTTGTTCCCTTACGTGCCTGTTCGGGGGCTGAATGTAAGCCAACCTTCGTGTTCACCTGTTCGCGGCCCAAACATTTACCACCTCCAGCCGACTCCTGTTCTCGGCCCTAACGCTCCTCTCCATCGCGGCCAGAACGTGCAGCCTCAGCCTCGTTCCCAGGGATATGCACAGACCGTGCGGCTGCACAACGACGCAGGCCATGAACTCCCGCCACTCACAGCAGCCCGGGCCTCAGTTCTAGTGACAGACTCACCCTCTTGCTCCCGGTGGAGCCAGCGCTGAGGCTCAAGCGTTGTGGCCATCGAGTTCTCTGAGTGGGACGACCAGGAAGCACCATATCTGATCCTGAGGACCCAGAAGCAGATGGCCCAGATGGGACCAGGGCCTCTCCCAGACGCTCCTGGAGCCAGGCAACACCTCTCTGCTGTACAGCAGCACGGACACCAGACAGCCATTCCTCCATTCTTCAACAGCAGCACCTGCAAGATACAAGATAGAGACACCACACAGCCTGCACAAAACAGGTAAGTGAGGATTAATTAAGATGGCCACTGGTCTAAAACGGCCACTATATATACTCCTCTAACCCAAAACCCCATCTCCAGTTATGCCAGTCCCCTTACATTACACCCCTCCTATGCCTGTCTCCTAGCAGTGTCAAGGCTCATTCCCCTTAGCTGCGCTGCTCCCTGGGCTACAGCATGCTGATCCAAACTGAATTTAGCATACAGGCCTTCCAGATTACTTCAAAGGGAAAAGGGCACTACAGAAATGCTAACATGCACCAGCTGTCCAGTTCAAAAGGTTCACCAGCAGGAAACCAGGTACATAAAAAGGTTTTATACTTGTCCATAAGCTCCAGGTTGCTGCCCCCAGGATACAACAGCATAAAATCACCAGTCGCTTCTGTTGGGGGTTGCCTTTGGTGATATGCTGCTTCTGGAGGAATAGAGGCTGAACTCCCCCCAGCGTAAGGGTTAAAAAATCCTGATAAGCCATAAAAAGTATACATGAAGAAACTTTTGCTGTCCTAAGGAGTATGGACAGGAAAAAAGAACTGGGGTTAAGGACCTAAGCAGAGTTATTGATAATGCTTAATTTTTTTCCTGTCCAATGGGAGTGGTGGGTGGAACTGACCCAGGAGTAATGCTGCCATGACCATGCTTGGGAAAGTTGATTTAAAAAGCTTACACTTTTAAGTTGCCGAAAACATGAAGGAAATTCATGACAAGTGCTATTAATATTATCAGTATAAAGTTACAAAAGTATAGAAGGCCATCTAGTGGCTAAATAATAAAGTGCAACTTGATAGTGCAGCTAGTGACTGAAATGTTGCCTAAGTGATATGCTCCATTCAAAAAAAAAAACTATTATTAGGCACCTTCACATTGTGGAGATTGTTGGTGTGGTTTGATTTTTTTTTTCTAGTGTGTATTTGCAATCATATGGAATTGGACTAAGTTTCTGTTTTCTGAATTTTGTTTGAGACTTGATGACAAACAAGTTCCATTGCTTCCAAACTGATGACAAATGGTAGACAGTGGTGGCAGAAGTTCCTCCCATCACCCTAATCTCTCCAACAGGGGATGACAACCATGATGGTTGGTCATGGACCCAGCCGGGCCCAATGTGTAGCACCGGAGCTACTGCCGAGAGGATTACTTCCTCCCAGTTCACTCTGCACGGTAGGAGAAACAGCCAGGCAGTGAAGAGGGAGAGCCAGCTGACTCCCTTCAGCCCCAGCCACCCTCCTGCAATGAAAAGGTAAGAAACAGGAGGGTGGCTGAAAAAAATGAGATGTGTGTGTGTGTCAGTCTGTCTGTATGTCTGTCTGTATGTCAGTCTGTCTGTCAGTCTGTATGTATGCCAGTCTGTCTTCATGTATGTCAGTCTGTATGTCAGTCTGTCTGTTTGTCTGTCGGTCTGTATGTATATCTTTCAGTCTGTCTGTATGTATGTCAGTCTGTCTGTATATATGTCAGTCAGTCTGTCTGTATGTCAGTCTGTCTGTATGTATGTATGTCAGTCTGTCTGTATGTCAGTCCGTCTGTATGTACGTCAGTGTGTCTGTATGTATGTCAGTCTGTCTGTATGTATATCAGTCTGTCAGTCTGTCTGTATGTATATATGTCAGTCTGTATGTATGCCAGTCTGTCTGTATGTCAGTCTGTCTGTCTGAATGTTTTTCAGTCTGTCTGTATGTATGTCAGTCTGTCTGTATATATATCAGTCTGTCTGTATGTCAGTCTGTCTGTATGTATGTCAGTCGGTCTGCCTGCCTGTCTGTCAGTATGACTCTCGAAATGCCTGTCTGTCAGTATGCATGTCTGTATGCCTGTCTGTATGCCAGTCAGTTTGTCTGTATGTATGTATGAATGTGCATGGTGTATGTATGTCAGTATGTATGTGTATATATTTCAGTATGTATGTATGTATGTATGTGTCTATATGTATGTCAAAGTGTGTGGGTGTGTGTGTGTGTGTTTGTATGTATGTGTGTCTGTATGTCCTTATGTATGTGTGTGTCTCTATGTATGTTAGTATGTGTCTGTGCGTCACTTTGTATGTCTGTGTGTCTGTATAAGTATGTATGTGTTTATCTTTGTGTGTGTGTGTGTATCTGTGTCCTTTTGTATCAGTGCATGTGTTTGTGTCTGTGTGTGTATTCCTGTGGGCAAGATTTGGAGACGGGCCAAATCCTGCACGGTAGGAGAAACAGCCAGGCAGTGAAGAGGGAGAGCCAGCTGACTCCCTTCAGCCCCAGCCACCCTCCTGCAACGAAAAGGTAAGAAACAGGAGGGTGGCTGAAAAAAATGAGATGTGTGTGTGTGTGTCAGTCTGTCTGTCAGTCTGTCTGTATGTCTCTCTGTATGTCAGTCTGTCTGTCAGTCTGTCTGTCTTTATGTATGTCAATCAGTCTGTATGTCAGTCTGTCTGTTTGTCTGTCGGTCTGTATGTATATCTTTCAGTCTGTCTGTTTGTCAGTCTGTCTGTATGTATGTCAGTCTGTCTGTATATATGACAGTCAGTCTGTCTGTATGTCAGTCAGTCTGTCTGTATGTCAGTCTGTCTGTATGTCAGTCCATCTGTATGTATGTACGTCAGTGTGTCTGTATGTATGTCAGTCTCTCTATATGTATTTATGTATGTATGTCAGTCAGTCTGTATGTATGTCAGTCTGTCTGTATGTATGCCAGTCTGTCTGTATGTCAGTCTGTCTGTCTGAATGTTTTTCAGTCTGTCTGTATGTATGTCAGTCTGTCTGTATATATATCAGTCTGTCTGTATGTCAGTCTGTCTGTATGTATGTCAGTCGGTCTGCCTGCCTGTCTGTATGCCTGTCTGTCAGTATGACTCTCTAAATGCCTGTCTGTCAGTATGCATGTCTGTATGCCTGTTTGTATGCCTGTCTGTATGCCAGTCAGTCTGTCTGTATGTATGTATAAATGTGCATGGTGTATGTATGTCAGTATGTATGTGTATATATTTCAGTATGTATGTATGTGTCTGTATGTATGTCAAAGTGTGTGGGTGTGTGTGTGTTTGTATGTATGTGTGTCTGTATGTCCTTATGCATGTGTGTGTCTCTATGTATGTTAGTATGTGTCTGTGCGTGACTTTGTATGTCTGTGTGTCTGTATAAGTATGTATGTGTTTATCTTTGTGTGTGGTGTGTGTGTATCTGTGTCCTTTTGTATCAGTGCATGTGTTTGTGTCTGTGTGTGTATTCCTGTGGGCAAGATTTGGAGACGGGCCGTGGGGGCAGGCTTGGAGGTGGGACCACACCATGAGCTGTGTTAGGGACCTGGATTATATTGACTATTTTATGATACTATGGCTTCGGTACTTGAATGTTTCTCGAATGGATTATTTATATACCCCGGTTCAAACGAACAACCGACCACCCGGCTCCTGGCGTGTGCCGCCACTTACCCCGGTCACCTCTCCAACTACCGAAAGGTTGACCACCCGGCTGAGAGCGTGTGCCATTAATTGATCACCCAAGGAGTTGCGTTTTCCGGTTAACCGCAGGCTAATTGACGGCCCCAGTATATATCCGTACGTGCCTTATCTACCGATGGTTAAACTACCGAAAGAGGCACGAACGGGGACCACCTTCAATCTGGCGTGTGGCATCAATTAGAACATAGAACGTTGTGGTTAACCGCAGGCTAAGTGCCTCTTCACGGAGGGCTAACTACGGATACCGAACAGCGATCACATCCAGGCAGAGAGCGGGGATTCGAGCACAACTCTGGCCGTTATTAGTTCCACGAGTTGACGCCAGGGTCCCGCTCCCTATTGTTGCACCTAAAAACATGGCCGCCATTTTCAGCCCACGACCCAAATACACGAACAGACTTTCTTTTGAGGAAATACAGCTACGGGTTCGTGGGTTTGAGTCGCTATTCGGTGGATTAGTGCACACGGACCAGAGCTATAAAATGAGTGGTGAAAGTACCGAAGTATCTATGAAACTGTTAGAGTTATGTATTTTTAATGTGTTTTCTGTGTGGAAAATAAACGTGGGTTTTGGGCGCTTGGAGATAATTGTATTACTGTAACCGTTGGATTAATTATCTCCAAGCTGGGCGGTATCAAATTCAAATGATACATTGTATTCTCATTGGTCAATGCCTTGTGTTATCCCTGTATCCCATCAGGTCCAGAGGGGGCTGTCCCTGGACCTGAGATTTTACATAAATACCGATCCCTGTGTGCCATTAAAATCAGTTCTTGTTTGACCTTCAAATCGCAGCCTGGACTCGTTTTGTGGGTAAAGAGTATCCTAGCTGTAAAATAGCTAGTGGGATTGTTCTACACTTACAGGATCCTTCTGGATATCGAAACAAAGCGGCTTCTCTCTCTCTCTAAACTGGGATCCAGACTTTCCAAGCGGTCCAGCTTCCAGCTAGCCTGGGAGTAACCGTATTTTAATGAGGTTTTTTTTTATAGCATTCTATGGAAACAGAAAGTGCTGATTTAATGTTCTAGCCTTTACTACTCTCAGCCATTAGATCGGAGAACTACACACAGGGTATAGGAGTTAGCCAGCAAGATGCTCCTGACTGTAAGCCATGTTACCAAACCTAGCTGAGAGCAATGGGAGTTATAGACAATCACAGGTTACTTATTTAAATTGTTGTGTCTGATGCCTTGACTATCATTTTGATTCTGATATCAGGCCTATTGTTCTTTTCTGATTGCTTGACTCACATCTTAGAAATAGCTTTTTTAAACTGCTGATATCTTGCCTAGCATTTTGCATCTGCCTGATGATTTGTGTTTAGTATTGCAACTATTCAGGCTTTGAGCCTGTAAGCCTCATGACTACTGATGTGCCTGGCTTGAAGTGGACCTGCCACGTTTCTGCAGCTGCCCTATAACTATAACTTTTTGTGGAAATGTGCATGCACTGTTGCTATCAAGCATAATACTTGTACTTCCATGGAAAGGTATACAATGTTGCAGTCTATTATACAAGGACAAACCTTGCCACCTAGTGGTAAAATATTATTACTCCCTTCAAACAGCGTATCCTGCAACATAGTAATAATAAAGTATTGTAAATTATTGTGGGGGGGGGGGGGGGGGGGTTACTTTTTTTTTTTCTTACTCATATATTCTAGGCTCTGAAGATCTCCTAAGTACTGTGGCAAAATAGGGAACATTATCCAACATTTGATTTGTGGATTGTATTTTTGAACACAGTGAAGAAAGAAAGTGTGTTTAAGGCATAATTGTTCCCTACTCCGAGACATCCCCAATCACAGTCATGTGATCTCCTGTGTGGGTGTCTTTATTTCAATATTTGCGGTGACAATCACAACCTATTACTTATGATCGCTTCCCACCCACCCTACCCCACACCCCAAACCCCCCATGGTAATCATTACATTTATATATAGCTCAAATTACCTAGCTTTCCTGTTAAACCAATTATGTCCACCAAGCCCTCCACACCCAAAATAGCTATACTCACACAATACCTCTTTAACCCTTAACCCTCCTAACCACAGCTCTTAAAAACACAGCACCTACTCTCCTACTAATGTTCTCACTTCTATTTTTCACTTTCTCTCTCACTTCCCTCATCATTAAAATCTCTCTATCATTTTACTTACCTGTTCCTGCTAACACCATCTTCATTGCTCCCTCCCTGCTCCCCTCATCTCTGTATTCATCACATGCACTTTACTCATATTTATCCAGCCTTTCTCCACACACCCCTCCTAACTACCTTAAATACAAGCTCTCATCCCCAACATTTAAATCTTACTCGCACCTTCTCTTCCTTTCCATCCTACTACTCCTAGCAGCAGGTGATGTCTCTCCAAACCCTGGTCCCTCCACTACTCAGCCACCTGGTACAAACACCAGAAACCACAACAACCTAATACCCATTCCATGTAATTCTCACTATAATTCCTCTTTTAAAGCTGCCCTCTGGAATGCACGCTCTGTGTGCAGCACCTTTAAATCTACTTCCATCCATGACCTATTTATCTCACACTCCCTAAACCTACTTGCACTAACAGAAACATGGCTCTCTCCCTCGGATACTGCTACCCCTGCCTCACTGTCCTTTAGTGGTCTTCACTTTACCCACAATCCAAGACAAGCGGAGATTAAAGGTGGCGGTGTAGGTTTTCTTCTCTCACCCCACTGCTCCTTTAAAACCCTGCCCACCCCCCCTTCCCTCTCTTTCCCATCATTTGAAATTCGTTCAATTCGCCTCTTCAAACCCTTCTCTGCTAACATTGCTGTTATCTATCGTCCCCCTGGTTCCCCTCTCCTCTTCCTTGACCACTTTGCTGCCTGGCTACCCTACTTCCTCTCTTCCAACATTCCATCCCTAATTCTTGGAGACTTCAATATTCCCATTAACCCACCTTTAACCCCAGCAGCCTCTAAACTACTTTCAATTACTTCCTCCCTTGGACTATTGCAGTGGGCTAATTCTCCCACTCATGTAGCTGGCAATACCCTCGACCTTATTTTCTTTTATTCATGTACATTATCTAATATCTGCAACACTCCATTTCCTCTCTCTGATCACCACCTCTTATCGTTTGCTCTCAATTACCCCCTCACCCAACAACCTCAGCCTAACCCCCCTCAGCTCAGGAGGAACCTTAACTCTATTGACCTCCAGCAGCTGTCGGCTGACATTGATTCACAACTGCTATCCATCCCTTCCCTCTCCTGTCCCTCACTGGCCATCTCCACATATAACACTAACCTCACATCTGCCTTGAACACTGCAGCCCCACTCCAAACATGCACCTCGAGGAGAACACAACCCCAACCTTGGCATAATAAATCAACACGCTATCTGCAGAGTTGCTCCCGCTGTGCTGAACGCTCCTGGAGGAAGTCCCGCACCCAGGCAGACTATCTTCATTATAGATTGATGTTGCTTTCATACAGCGCAGCCCTTGCCCTCGCCAAACAGTCCTACTTTTCCTCTCTCATTAGTTCATGCTCCCGCAATCCCAGACGTCTCTTTGACACTTTTAATTCCCTTCTCCGCCCTGCTGTGGCCACCCCCCAAACTAACCTTACAGCTGATAGCTTTGCATGTTACTTTACTGACAAGATTGAACAGCTAAGGAAACAATTCTCCCCTCCTTGCCATTCTCTTTCTCAACCACACATAAATCATGCCATCCCTACCCTTCAGACTTTCTCCCCAGCTACTGAACAAGAGGTGGCTGCGCTTCTCCATTCCTCTCGCCCCACCACTTGCCCACTCGATCCTGTCCCATCTCACCTCATCAGATCTCTCTCCCCTTGTCTTGTGCCTATCCTAACACACCTTTAACTTCTCTCTCTCTTCTGGCACTGCTCATGCTGACCTTAAACATGCCACTGTAATACCTATCCTGAAAAAAACATCTCTTGACCCGTCCTCCCCCTCTAACTATCGTCCCATATCCCTGCTCCCTTACTCATCAAAGCTTTTGGAAAGACTTGTCTTTACCCGTGTGTCTCACTTCCTTAATTCCAACTCTCTCCTTGACCCTCTTCAGTCTGGCTTCCGCCCTCTCCACTCTACTGAGACCGCTCTTATCAAAGTGACTAATGACCTAATCTCCGCTAAATCCAAAGGTCACTACTCCATATTAATTCTCCTTGACCTCTCTGCTGCCTTTGACACAGTTGATCATGCTCTCCTCCTTGAAACTCTTCAATCACTCGGTCTCTGTGACTCTGTCCTCTCTTGGTTTTCCTCCTATCTCTCCCAACGCTCACTTAGTGTCTCCTTTTCCAAGGATACCTCCTCCCCTCGCCCTGTCTCGGTTGGAGTTCCCCAAGGCTCTGTCTTTGGTCCCCTTCTATTTTCTCTTTATACTGCCTCTCTTGGAAAACTTATTGCCTCTTTTGGATTCAACTACCACCTGTACGCTGATGACACTCAGATATAACTCTCCTCACCGGACCTCTCCGCTGCCGTCCTGCAACGTGTCACTGCTTGCCTCTCTTCCATCTCTGACTGGATGTCGTCATGCTTTCTCAAACTTAACCTCTCTAAAACTGAACTCCTTGTCTTTCCTCCTCCTAATACTGATCCTCCTCTCTCGCTCTCCCTTCAAGTCAGTGATATCCACATAAGTCCATCCCTACAAGCGCGCTGTCTTGGCGTCATACTTGACTCTGGTCTCACCTTTGAGTCTCACATCCAGTTTGTTGCGAAGTCCTGTAGGTTCCAACTCAAAAACATAGCCCGCATCCGCCCCTTTCTTACGCAAGATGCTACCAAGGAGCTTGTCCATGCTCTAGTAATTTCCCGCATGGATTACTGTAACCCTCTCCTGATTGGTCTCCCCAAAAGCCGTATTGCCCTGCTACAGTCTGTAATGAATGCTGCAGCTAAACTGATTTTCCTCTCCAGTCGGTCCTCTCACACCTCACTCCTCTGCCAGTCGCTACATTGGCTCCCTGTATCCTGTAGGAGTCAATTCAAAGTGCTAACCCATACATTCAAAGCACTGAACAATTCCAGCCCCTCTTATATCTCTTCACTAATCCAGAAGTATGCCCCTCCTCGTACCCTCCGCTCTGCCCGCGACCACCTCCTGACCGCTGCTCGCACCCGTACGGCCAACTCGCGCTTGCAGGACTTCTCACGGGCGGCTCCTCTCCTATGGAATAACTTGCCTACTGCCATCAGACTCTCCCCTAGTCTTCAATCATTTAAGAAGGGCCTTAAAACCCATCTCTTCAGGAAAGCGTATGGCCTCCCAGAGTAATCTCTCCCTTACATACCTGTCTCTTGCTCTCTCCTATGGGACAGTGCTTTGCTCTCTCCCCCAGCTCTGCTTCACTCCTACTTGATATTTCCTATCCTAATGTTTCTAATACCCCACCTCCTATAGACTGTAAGCTCATTTGAGCACTTCAGCCTATTGTTCCTCAGGGGCGGACTGACCGGTCGGGCACTTCGGACATGGTCCGAGGGCCCGGCCGGTAGGGGGGCCCGCCATCAGGGGGCCCGCCCGCCCCTTTAAATGCTGCAGCCGCCTGAGCGCTCTCTTAAGAGCCTCAGGTGGCTGCAGCTTCTCACCTCCCTTGTAGCGTGGCCGAGCTGCACTCCGGTCCGCGGTGCCCGGCCGGAGTGATAGGAAGGTGCACACTGTGCACCTTCCTGTCAGTCCGTCCGGGAACAGTAAACAGAAACTCCTGTTCCGCGCGGAACAGGAGTTTCTGTTTCCTGTACCCGGCCGGACTGACAGGAAAGTGCACACTCAGTTTTTGGGAGGGGAGGGGGTAAAAAGAGATTGGGAGGGGACGGGGTAAAAAGAGATTGGGAGGGGAGGGGGTAAAAAGAGGTTGGGAGGGGAGGGGGTAAAAAGAGGTTGGGAGGGGAGGGGGTAAAAAGAGATGGGGAGGGGAGGGGGTAAAAAGAGATGGGGAGGGGAGGGGGTAAAAAGAGATTGGGAGGGGAGGAGGTAAAAAGAGATTGGGAGGGGAGGGGGTAAAAAGAGAGTGGGAGGGGAGGGGGTAAAAAGAGAGTGGGAGGGGAGGGGGTAAAAAGAGAGTGGGAGGGGGGTAAAAAGAGAGTGGGAGGGGAGGGGGTAAAAAGAGAGTGGGAGGGGGGTAAAAAGAGAGTGGGGGTAAAAAGAGAGTGGGAGGGGAGGGGGTAAAAAGAGAGTGGGGGTAAAAAGAGAGTGGGGGTAAAAAGAGAGTGGGAGGGGAGGGGGTAAAAAGAGAGTGGGGGTAAAAAGAGAGTGGGGGTAAAAAGAGAGTGGGGTAAAAAGAGAGTGGGAGGGGGGTAAAAAGAGAGTGGTAGGGGGGGTAAAAAGAGAGAGGGGGTAAAAAGAGAGTGGTAGGGGGTAAAAAGAGAGAGGGGTAAAAAGAGAGTGGGAGGGGGGTAAAAAGAGAGGGGGTAAAGAGAGGGAGGGGGGTAAGAAGAGAGGAGGGGGAGTAAGAAGAGAGGGGGGAGGAGTAAGAAGAGAGGGGGGAGAGTAAGAAGGGGGTAAGAAGAGGGGGAGGGGGAGTAAGAAGGGGGTAAGAAGAGGGGGAGGGGGAGTAAGAAGAGGGGGGGAGGGAAGAGTAAGAAGAGGGGGGAGGGGGGTAAGAAGAGAGGAGGGGGGAGTAAGAAGAGAGGGGGGAGAGTAAGAAGGGGGTAAGAAGAGGGGGAGGAGGGGAGTAAGAAGAGGGGGAGGGGGGAGTAAGAAGAGGGGGAGGGGGGAGTAAGAAGAGGGGGAGGGGGAGTAAGAAGAGGGGGAGAGTAAGAAGGGGGGTAAGAAGAGAGTGAGGGGGAGTAAGAAGAGGGTGGGAGTAAGAAGGGGGGTAAGAAGAGGGGGAGGGGGGTAAGAAGAGGGGGAGGGGGGAGTAAGAGGAGGGCAATTGCCCCCTCCCCTGTCCGCAGGCACCGTGGGAGGAAGAGAGGACCCGGGAGCTCAGCCTGCAGCTCCTCTGGGTCCTTCTTGCGCGAGCACAGATCGTTGCCGCGGTTACCACGGCAACGTTACGGCTCTGGCGAGAGTAAACTACGGATTCCTGGTGGTCGCAGTGGTGAGAGTGAACTCTAGCCCCATAAGCACACTGCCCCCACACACCATACACATTCACACACTGCCCCCATACACACACACACACCATACACATTTACACACATTGCCTCACACACACACACATACACTGCCCACCCATACACACACAGCCCCCCAGGGCTCGAGTCCTGCAGGAACGCATGGGAACGGCGTTCCTGCACTTTTTCCACAGCAGGAACGCCGTTCCCATTACTAGTCCTGCAGGACCCAGGGCTGGCACAAGCGGCTGCCAGAGCAGGGGGAGCACAAATCCGAATCCCATGCCTCTGACTGGGGACTTGGATTTTTAAACTCACCTCTCCCCCTGCAGTCAGTGAAGTCGTCCGGCCTCTCCTGATAATGTCAGTAGGAGGGGGCGTGACTTTCTCTGCTCTTCTCACAGGACCGCTGGGGAGCAGAGGAAGTCACGCCCCCTCCTCCTGACATCATCAGGAGAGGCCGGCTTACTCCACTGACTGCAGGCTGCAGGTTCCAGATCCTGTCCCACCCCTCCTGGCCCAAGGTAAGCCTCAGGGAGGGGGGAAGGCACAGGTTTTTTTTATTTGTTTTTTATCCATTTCCCCAGTCCCTGTCCCCCTATTTAAGGCCCTGTCCCCCCTCCTTAGTCCCTGTCTCCCTCCTTAGTCCCTTTCCCCAGTCCCTGTCCCCCTATTTAAGGCCCTGTCCCCCCTCCTCAGTTCCTGCCCCCCTCCTCAGTCCCTGTCTCCATCCTTAGTCCCTTTCCCCAGTCCCTGTCCCCCTCCTCAGTCTCTGTCCCCCTATTTAAGGCCCTGTCCCCCCTCCTCAGTTCCTGCCCCCCTCCTCAGTCCCTGTCTCCCTCCTTAGTCCCTTTCCCCAGTCCCTGTCCCCCTATTTAAGGCCCTGTCCCCCCTCCCCAGTCCCTGTCCCCCTCCTCAGTCCCTGTCCCCCTATTTAAGGCCCTGTCCCCCCTCCTCAGTCCCTGTCTCCCTCCTCAGTCCCTGTCCCCCTATTTAAGGCCCTGCCCCCCTCCTCAGTCCCTGTCTCCCTCCTTAGTCCCTTTCCCCAGTCCCTGTCCCCCTCCTCAGTCCCTGTCTCCCTCCTTAGTCCCTTTCCTCAGTCCCTGTCCCCATCCTCAGGCCTGTTCCCCTTCCTCAGTTCCTGCCCCCCTCCTCAGGCCCTGTCCCCCCTTCCTCAGTCCCTGTCCCTTTCCTGAGTCCCTCTCCCCCTTCCTGAGTCCCTGTCCCCCTATTTAAGGCCCTCTCCCCCTTCCTCAGTCCCTGTCCCCCTCCTCAGTCCCTGTCTCCCTCCTCAGTCCCTGTCTCCCTCCTCAGTCCCTGTCTCCCTCCTCAGTCCCTGTCTCCCTCCTTAGTCCCTTTCCCCAGTCCCTGTCCCCCTCCTCAATCCCTGTCCCCCTATTTAAGGCCCTGTCCCCCCTCCTCAGTCCCTGTCTCCCTCCTTAGTCCCTGCCCCCCCTCCTCAGTCCCTGTCTCCCTCCTTAGTCCCTTTCCCCAGTCCCTGTCCCCCTCCTCAGTCCCTGTCTCCCTCCTCAGTTCCTGCCCCCCTCCTCAGTCCCTGTCTCCCTCCTTAGTCCCTGTCCCCCCTCCTCAGTCCCTGTCTCCCTCCTTAGTCCCTTTCCTCAGTCCCTGTCCCCATCCTCAGGCCTGTCCCTTTCCTGAGTCCCTGTCCCCCTATTTAAGGCCCTGTTCCCCTTCCTCAGTTCCTGCCCCCCTCCTCAGGCCCTGTCCCCCTTCCTCAGTCCCTGTCCCTTTCCTGAGTCCCCCCCCTTCCTCAGTCCCTGTCCCCCTATTTAAGGCCCTCTCCCCCTTCCTCAGTCCCTGTCCCCCTCCTCAGTCCCTGTCCCCCCTCCTCAGTCCCTGTCCCCCCTCCTCAGTCCCTGTCCCCCCTCCTCAGTCCCTGTCCCCCCTCCTCAGTCCCCGTCTCCCTCCTTAGTCCCTTTCCCCAGTCCCTATCCCCCTCCTCAATCCCTGTCCCCCTATTTATGGCCCTGTCCCCCCTCCTCAGTTCCTGCCCCCCTCCTCAGTCCCTGTCTCCCTCCTTAGTCCCTTTCCCCAGTCCCTGTCCCCCTCCTCAGTCCCTGTCCCCCTATTTAAGGCCCTATTCCCCTTCCTCAGAGCCTTCCCCCCTCCTCAGGCCCTGTCCCCCTTCCTCAGTCCCTGTCCCTCTCCCAAGTCCCTCTCCCCCTTCCTCAGTCCCTGTCCCCCTATTTAAGGCCCTCTCCCCTTCCTCAGTCCCTGTCCCACTCCTCAGTCCCTGTCCCCCTCCTCAGTCCCTGTCCCCCTCCTCAGTCCCTGCCCCCCTCCTCAGTCCCTGTCCCCCTCCTCAGTCCCTGTCCCCCTCCTCAGTCCCTGTCTCCCTCCTCAGTCCCTGCCCCCATCCTCAGGCCCCATACTAACATTGCCACACACATACACAGCCCCCTCATACTCACATTGCCCCTTTCCTGAGTCCCTGTCCCCCTATTTAAGGCCCTGTTCCCCTTCCTCAGTTCCTGCCCCCCTCCTCAGTCCCTGTCTCCCTCCTTAGTCCCTGTCCCTTTCTTCAGTCCCTGCCCCCCTATTTAAGGCCCTCTCCCCCTTCCTCAGTCCCTGTCTCCCTCCTCAGTCCCTGTCTCCCTCCTCAGTCCCTGCTCCCTTCATCAGCCCCTGCCCCCCTCCTCAGCCTCTGTCCCCCTCCTCAGCCTCTGTCCCCCTCCTCAGCCATGCCCCCCCTCCTCCTAAGCTCCTGTCCCTCTTCCTCAGCCCTGCCACCTTACTCAGCCCATGGCCCTTTCCTCAACCCATGTCCCCCCCCTCCTAAGCTCCTGTCCCTCTTCCTGAGCTCCTGTCCCCCTCTTCAGCCCCTGCTTACAAGTGTATCATTTTTTGGGGGTGGCAGGGAGTGGATCTTGGGTGAGTTCTTGCACTTTTTTACCCAGGACTTGACCCCTGCAGCCCCCCATACTAACATTGCCACACACATACACAGCCCCCTCATACTCACATTGCCCCACACACCCTACACATTCACACACTACACCCACTCACACACACTGAACCTTTCACACACACTGCACCCCTTACACATTGCACCACTGCTCCTATACCCTACTACAGCCTCATATCCCAGCAGACCCCAGGTAAGTTGTAAAACTGTTCTTAAACGGTTTGACTACTTACTCTGGGAGGGGGGCCCGGCCCTCCTGGCACCATAACGACTACACAGAGCAGTAGTGGTTATTGTGCATGGATTATTTCTTTAAATAATCTACAAGTGCCCCAGTAGCCAGCAAGCCAGCCAGCCCACAGGCTGGCCAGTATTCAGCCAGCCCACAGGCCACCAGTTAGGCTTACAGCCAGCAAGCCCACAGCCTGCCAACCGCAGCCAGCAAGCCACAGCCTGCCAGCCAGCAAGCCACAGCCTGCCAGCCGCAGCCATCAAGCCAACAGTCTGCCAGCCGCAGCCAGCAAGCCCACAGCCTGCCGGCAGTAGCCAGCAAGCCCACAGCCTGCCAGCCGCAGCCAGTAAGCCCACAGCCTTCCAGCAAGCCCACAGACTGCCAGCCAACAACAGTAATTAAGGTAAGAGGAGCCAACTTGGCCTAGGTATCAGCGAGCTATGTTGTGTTGCTATATTGTGAATAGGAACCAGAGTGTTGGAGAGACCCCCCTCCAGGCCCCATTAGACTCCATTGTAGTCTCTAATGGGACCTGGAGGAAATTCTTTCTAACACACTCATGTAATTTTAAAACAGCAGTTGTAGGGGGGCGGAGCCAGCGCCTGCACGAGCTGGACGCATATCGGAACAGCTCCGTGCACTAAATCTGCAAAACCGAAAGTTAGCAGATTCCGAACCTGCCACTGAGACCCAAAAGTACCAGCACGTAGCCCCAGATATGGGGAAGAAAACGAAGAAACTCCGGGCGGACCCGGGATCGGGCTCCCGCAATATCGGAGACTTCCTCCACATGGCACCGCGGCTCGGCACAGCCAAAATGGCGGCGGCTGAGGCCTGCACACCAACCTCATCGGATGATGACGACGCCCTCGCTGATTTTTATCCGCCATCCCGGCCACACATAGGGCCACACACAGGGTCACCAACTGCCGATCTGGCAGACTCTGCACCAGCGACCAAGTCTGACATCAAGGCCTTAATGGTCGAAATCAAAGCCATGTTCCAGGCAGACATGGCCCCGATCAGAGAGGCGGTGGCCAAACTCACTGACAAAGTGAAGGCAGTGGAAGAGGACTTAGAAGGCACCAAATTGGCTCAATCGGCCACTGACGCTGCCATCAGCGCCCTACAAAAGCAATGCGCAGACCAGCAGGGGCAAATCGCTTCAATGGAGGACAGAGCTAGAGCCCGCAACCTCAGAATCCGGGGGATACCGGAAACAGTTGCCGGAGCGGAGCTCCCACACTACTGCCGGAGGCTCATCGCCACACTGCTGCTGCCCAAACAGGCTAAGCAGGTTGCGGTGGAATCCTGCTTTCGCCTTCCCAAGATCCCAAGATAGCTACCCTCATGAAACCACACTGACCTACCATACTCTGTCCAAACACAGGGAACCCCTGGCATCATAAATTAAAAAAAGAGTTGCATACTGCTATGAAACCCCCAGTTCTTGATATATATATGTATGGATGTGTACCTATACGTTTCATATGTCTTGTTATTTTTTGGCGAATACTCGCACAAATAAAGAATATAAAAAATTAATAAAAATAAAACAGCAGTTGTAGAAGTCAAAAGCATGGATTTGTTGTCAGTTCTGTAGTCCTACATGTTTTGTCCCTCCAGGCACGTCCTCAGGGACACTGACTGCTCTTGTGCAAATCACCAACAAAATGAAAACAAATAAAAATATTGGATTGTTCCTGTATTAAACATCTGGGTGAGTTCATTATTATTTTTCTTTATATTCTGCTGTTGGCTGTGTATTACTCCATGTTAATGTTTGGTACAATTCTTATGGAACAGCCTGCCTCCCTCCATCAGACTCGCCACTACTCCTTTAAATTCCTCCTCTTCAGAATTGCCTTTGGACTCCCACTGTAATTGTCATAACTTTTTTTTTGGAATATGTATAAATCAACACAAAAATGCATCCAGTAAGATGCACATTTGCAAATTATTGTTTACTTGTTTTTTTTTTATTTTAAAAAGGCTGCTCACTGTTTACTAGACATGCCCCTACTCGCAATATAGGGGCAAAATTTTCTAATACTAAGTAATTTTTACTTAGTATTAGTAAATTTGGCTGAAAGACCAATTTAGGTCTTTCAGCCTTTTGGTAGATAACTCCCTAATACCGTGGGAATTAGGGAGTTATCTACTAAGCGACTGCAATAGAAGTCCCGAAATTCCGAAATGCCGAAGTTCTGTAATTCCGAAGTGTCGAAGTGCCGAATTTTCGAAGTGCCGAAGTTCTGAAGTAATGAAGTGCCGAATTGCTGAAGTCCCGAATTGCGAAAATCCTGAATTTCGGAATGCCGAACCTAACCGAAAACTTTCCCCATGCATATGCCTAGACTCTAACAGAAAGTAAGTATGGTCTGCCAGAAAAGCATGCACTCATTTACACAGCAAATCAGGGGTGAGGGGGGACTATCTATGGAAATAAAGTGACAGCCTACAGAGCCAGATTAGCTATATAATGTGACAAACGCTGCTTTCCACAGACGTTTGCCACGGACTCCTGGAGGAGTGTGGAAGCTGGCCTCCTGCCCACCGACTATAGGTCAGGTCAGCGACTGTAAAGACCCATATTTTATTCCCCCTGGTTCCCCTGATTTGGCACTTTCCATTCATGCGCATAGAACCAAACGCTAGCTCCCTATAACTATAACTTTTTGTAGAAATGTACATGCACTGTTGCAATCAAGCATAATGCTTGTACTTCCATGGAAAGGTATATAATGTTACAATATATTATACAAGGACAAACCTTGCCACCTAGTGGTAAAATATTATTACTCCATTCAAATAGAGTTTCTTGCAAAAAAATTAATAAAGTATTATAAAGTATTGTGGGTTTTTTGATGTTGTTTTTCTTACTCATAGATTCCAAGCTCTTCGCATGGACCAAAACGCGAATTGACTTCAGGGGGACTTAGCCGTGAATGCCCTGGAACTATTTTCAGCATGAAAACTTTGCGGTTCCCGGTCGGTCCCCAGCGGCACTTTGCCATGATTCTATTGAACTATTTTTGGCATGTAGACCTCGCAGTTCCCTGTCGTTCCCTAGCGGCACTTAGCCGTGATTCTATGAAACTATTTTCGGCCAGGGGACGGTGGTTACTGATCAACTTGGTCCTGCGTTTTGGACTACTTTGAAAATGGCCAGGAGAGCGCTTTTTGGAGGGAAGGTGCCTGAGACTAGGGGGAACAAGCGATACTTGTGATCCAGGTGGAAAACCCTGTAGTTCGTCCGCTGGAGCCCTGGAAAGTCAACCGGCAAAAGCACCAAATGCTCTGGAGCTGTTTTGGGCATAGGACCTTGTGTGCGGCCGGTCAGAACTTTAACACGGTGGCGATTCCTCTGTACTGCATGGATTTGAGGGCAATTTGCACAACTTGAGGGCGCTCGGATCAGGGGTGTTTGAGGATGTATAATTTGTGTGGTTATTATGTATTTTTATTATGTTTTTGGGTGTTTTATGATTTTGTGTATATTTTCCTGTAACTGAGAGATCATTGAATTAAGGTCCTTTAGACTTAATTATCTCTCAGCTACAGGAATTACGGGGAATAGTTTATGTATGAACCTGAAGGGAGACTGTGTATTGTGGATGTGTTCTACATAATGTAATTATTGCTGTGCATTGTGTATAAAAGCAGGCCATCTGGCCAGATTAAACATATTCCAGCTTGTACTCCCAGAACTATGTGTCATCTGGTTACTGGGAGGGGAAAGGGCTCTTCTTTAATCACTGTTCCAGTGCGGAGGATTCAACGGGGAAAGTACTTGTAAGGACTAGAGCTCCCAGGACTCAGTGTTGTCCAGTGCCTGGGGGTGTCTAGAGCGAATTCCCCATTCGTCTCCAGGAGGAAGCGGTTCCAGGACCCCAGTCAAGCCACGGCGACTGAAGGCAAGAGTGCTGAGGTTTGTTCCCTTTCCTGCTAGGAAGTGGTCCGTGGTGGAGGTACCCAGCCAGGGGTACAGGGAGCTCCGTTACATATAGTAAGTATGATAAGTTAAGGTTGAACAATTACAAATAATGAGCTTCACTGCTGCATATGTGTTGTAGAGAACCCTGACATACCTTTGATGGGACACCTGTGATGAGTCAGCCGAAAGTGTGGAGAAAAGTACGTGTATTTGCTTTCAAAGTAAGTAGATTTTGTCATTCCTATCCACCACAAGCCACTTATAAGCGATCTTGTTACGATGTAGAGGCTTTGTAAGCAGATAGAGGACCTGTTGCCAAACTACTGTGTGCCTGGAAATATCCCTTAAAAAGATAAGTTGTGAGCCTTGGAAAGTCAGAGATGGAGAGTCTCTAATGGCCTCCATAAGTGCTGCCGGATCTTCATCAGGAGTTTAGCAAGTATATCCCTGAAAGCCTCTGAAGAGGCCATTGCGGCATTGGGCAACCTGAAACAACCCTCCAGAGAGGTCAGC